>NC_081569.1:122300988-122302558 GCF_022355385.1 Mustela nigripes | reverse complement strand
TAATCTCACAAAACAAACTGAGGGTTGCTGGGGGGAGGGGGGTTGGGAGAAGGGGGTGGGATTATGGACATTGGGGAGGGTATGTGCTTTGGTGAGTGCTGTGAAGTGTGTAAACCTGGTGATTCACAGACCTGTACCCTTGGGGATAAAAATATATGTTTATAAAAAATAAAAAATTTAAAAAAAAAGTGTCAAAGTAAATAAAATAAAACAAATCCAGGTATATGCTACTTAAAAAGGAAACACCTAAATTTTTGAAACAAAAGACTAAAAATAAAATTTTAAATAAAAAAAATATATATATATATCTCCACACACATGTGTATGTGCACATATACAAATATTCAAACAGATGTGTATACACACACATGCACACTCCAACACTAAATATATACAAATAAAAATGAGGACAGCTATATCAATATCTGGAAAAAAATTGACTTTAACAAAAACAAGTTTTACGACTGATATAAGGGTCACATTTTATGTTGCTATAATTTCCCCAAAGGACCAAAACATTTTTTATATTAGTCAGAGAAGTTACATCTTTTTCTACCAACCTCCCACTAAAAATGGATACAGAATAATAGATCTGAATGCTCACTTTCCAGGAGCGATAAGTAAACTCCAAGTTTATTTTGTAAATAATAACTTATGTTAGTGTAATTGCTTCATAACTCATTATTCTTTCACTGAAAATTTTGGTATTTTCCATTTGTATGGATTTTAAGACATTGCCATTAAACAGAAGTAGCTTGAGCCTACTTCAACATCTACAAATTGAGGGATCATGATCATGTCATTTAGGCATTCTGAGTCTCAGTGTCCTTATCACTAAAATGGGAATAACCTCTACATTTATTGAGTATTAAATAAGATTGTATATGAAGGGTGCCTGGGTGGCTCAGTGGGTTAAAGACTCTGACTTCAGCTCAGGTCATGATCCCAGGGTTTTGGGATCGAGCCCCACATCGGGCTCTCTGCTCAGCAGGGAGCCTTCTTCCCCCTCTCTCTCTCTTTTTCCACTTGTGATCTCTGTCTGTCAAATAAATAAATAATTTTTTAAAATTTTTTTAATTTTTTATAAACATATATTTTTATCCCCAGGGGTACAGGTCTGTGAATCACCAGTTTTACACACTTCACAGCACTCACCAAAGCACATACCCTCCCCAATGTCCATAACCCCACCCCCCTTCTCCCAACCCCCCTTCGCCCAGCAACCCTATGACCCTCTATGACCCAGCAATTGCACTACTGGGTATTTACCCTAAAGATACAAACATAGTGATCCAAAGGGGCATGTGCACCCGAATGTTTATAGCAACAATGTACACAATAACCAAACTATGGAAAGAACCTAGATGTCCATCAACAGATGAATGGATAAAGAAGATGTGGTATACATACACAGTGGAATACTATGCAGCCATCAAAAGAAATGAAATCTTGCCATTTGCGACAACATGGATGGAACTAGAGCGTATCATGCTTAGCAAAATAAGTCAAGCAGAGAAAGACAACTATCATATGATCTCCCTGATATGAGGAAGTGGTGATGCAACATGGC
>NC_081569.1:122234163-122300888 GCF_022355385.1 Mustela nigripes | reverse complement strand
AAGCCATTTGCGACAACATGGATGGAACTAGAGCGTATCATGCTTAGCAAAATAAGTCAAGCAGAGAAAGACAACTATCATATGATCTCCCTGATATGAGGAAGTGGTGATGCAACATGGGGCTTAAGTGGGTAGGAGAAGAATAAATGAAACAAGATGGGATTGGGAGGGAGACAAACCATAAGTGACTCTTAATAAATATAATTTTTTTTTAAAAAAAGATTGTATATGAAAACAGTATAGTGCAGTGCAACATACAGAGAAAAAAAGAACACTAACTAATTTTATTATGCGATTACAAGTTTTTTCTTTTACTTTGAGAGGTTGCTTTTCTTAAGCTAAAATATCCAGATAATTTCAGAGTCACTTGGAAGAAAAGGGTTGCTGAGGGGAGGGTGGGTAGGGAGAGGGTGGTGGGGTTATGGACATTGGGGAGGGTATGTGCTATAGTGAGTGCTGTGAACTGTGTAAACCTGGCTATTCACAGACCTGTACCCCTGGGGCTAATAATACATTAGATGTTAATAAAAAATTTAAAAATAGCTAAATAAAATAAGATAATTTTAAAGTGATGCTTCCCTTCTCATGAAATACTAAATTTTAAAGATTTAGAATATTTTTAAATTGTGTTTCAAAATATTATTATAAAAATTAAAGAACACAAACTGACAAACATTACTGAAGGTTTATAACGCTACCACTTTGTTATTATTCCCATATTTAAAGAAAATATTAGCAAATCTATAATAATAATACAGTACATGGCATTGTAGTAAACAGATTCCTACTGTTTATTATAGAGCTACAGAATGAAATTTCTCCTGTACAGATATAAAAGTTTTAGAAAGTTAAGTAGTTATCATAAAGATTGAGTGAACCTGCTTTAGTAGGAAGCATGATGTTAGGATTAAAATATAGTGTCTATATACTTCAGTGCCTTTGGAATTGCTGAACTCTGTTTAGATGCCCCTTAAATGATGAACACACAGGCAAGCTTTTCACAAAACACTTTTCCTTTCATGTACAATATTCTCACTATAGCAAATAAATTGCTACCTGTATCTTTCTGCATTATTTCCTAACAGACAATCTAAATCATCAAAATAGTGCTTTTGAAAGAACCATGTGATGTCCAGAAAGCCTTATGAAACTTTTTCTATCTTATTTAAGCACTTTTGAGCAATGAGAATATGAATGAAAACCACTAAAACCTTTGTGTTTTGGTTTGAATCTCTGAACTCATGAATTTCAAGTGACGTGAAATTGGCCCAGATAATACCATAGCTAGTTAATGCAACTCATTCACCCTTGTAAGTAAAACGTTTTTACTTGTTCCTAAAAAAATCCCCGCTGCCGTGAGAAACAAAAATCCTCATCTTTGTCCACAATAAACAGCTCTGATGGATTTCTGTACTTGGTCCTGGCTATCTATGTGCTTCATTGTCTTTCAATCCCAAGAGAAGACATCTCGCACAGAGACAGATGCAGGGACCCGGGAAAGCAATGCTCAAGCCGGCATAATGGCTGATAATCATGGTCATTTCCCATTAATTTGGCAGCCTGTGCATTGCACAACACTTTAAAATAATAAGCAATATTTATTTCGCTGTCAGTCATATTGATCTGTCCATAAAAAAGTCAAATTTAATGTTCGTTGTGGCAATAATTAAGTTCATTTAAGAAAGAGAGGCACTGACATCTGGCCAATAACACATTAAACAGGTAAGTTAGAAGAGTCTAACGAACAACAAAAAAAAATCAGTTTATCATATATCAAATGGAAGTTTATTAAATCAGTGTATCTCTGCAGATTATCTGACACGGTAATGGTTAATTATATTTCTGAGGTTGGAGATGAATATTCTAAATGTGGGGAAAATACGGGGCGGAATCAGAGAAGGAACTTTGAAATCAGAGGTGATCATTGATGTCCTGGATCTACTTGATTAATCCTTTTCCATCTATTCATTTGCTCTGCTACTTTGCCCCCTTAGTGTAAGATATGCTGAGAAAACCTCTTTAAAAGGAAAAATATCTTTCCTAGAAGATTTTCCCATTGAGCATGGAGTAAAAGAGAATTTCTAACTCATTATAGTGTTTTAGTCACAGGGAGCTATAATCCTGGTGTGTACAATTTTATTCCTGGAGTTGTTTTCATCTATGATTTTTTCCACCCTCAAGACCCCAAAGGGGGTGAGCAAAAGTGAATGAATCTGTATCTAGGCAAGGAACTCACATGTGTGTATAAAAATGAGTTTGGAAGAAATTATCTAAAAATTTGACAAAGGAAAAATCATTCCTTAATTTTTTTTTTTTTCCCCTCAAAGATCTGGAGATTTCATGCAGTGTAAGATTTAGAATAATCTAAGCTTCATGATTGATTTTTTTTTTTTTTTTTTTTTTTGCTATAGAGCAAGAAATCTGTCTCCATGATGCATATTGCATAGACCACCAGGGCATCAGCAGCTCCATGAGTGATAAGGGTAGCTGTGGTAGGGAGGCTGATGAGGGTAAGGTGGGCGTGATGAAGGCAATAATGAATTGTTGACAATTTTTTTTATGTAAGTGGGAGGATTTAAGTAAAATCCTCACTGAACAAACTTGGGAAATGATCCTTTAAAAAGTGAAAATCTACTATGAGTGTATGAATTGGAACCTAGATTCCTTATCTATAGGTGCATAGATATTTTGCTGGTTTGTGATGAGTAAACCACAGCATGCATCAAAATCAAAGACAAGTCAAGAATTAAATTGTTGAAACTTTGAAGGCATTTGATCCAGAAACTTAAGCTTGGAAGATTTGGACATGAAGGTTTCATGGGTGAAATGAAGCAGAATTTGCCAGCAGAGGGATGCCTTGGTGGCCCAGTTGGTTGAACATCTGACTCTTAATTGCAGATCAGGTCATGATCTTAGAGTTGTGAGATTGAGCCCCACCTAGGGCTCTGTACTGGGTGTGAAGCCTGCTTAAGATTCTTTCTCTCTCTCCCTTTATCCCACTCTTCCCTCACTCTCTAAATTAATTAACTAAATTTTAAAAAAAGGAAGAATTTACCAGCAGAATATCACCCAACAGAGTACTGAATGAGCTCTAAAAATACTGTCACTTTATATATTTATCTGCATTATGGTTACAAAGCTGCTTTCAACACATCATTCCACTCATGCAACAGCACACTGAGGTGGTTTTATTATTGCTACTTTAGTGATGGGGAAGATTGAGGCTTTTATATTTTAGTCACTAAATTTTGGTGGGACAGTTTGAAGTTATTTGGTTTGGATTTTTTTTTTTTTTCTCTCCAGTATGTTGATAAATCTAGGTGATACTCTACTGGGATTCTGCAGGAGCTTTCATGATGTAGAGGCACAAGTAAACTTACATTTATAAGAATGTATCCACATTAATCTTAAGTATGGACTAATTATTTTCCTTTGGACCCTCTGGGTTTCAGTACCTTTATAAGAAAACTCAGGAATAAAATAGCTACACAATTAAGATTTTAATTATATGAGATAACATATGATTTGTGAACAAGTATTGCATATTTCAGAGTGACTTATAATAATAAAAGATACTTGGAAATATCGTAAAAAGAGTAAGATCACATGGGCCCCAGAACACATCTGATCAGGCCATCTGAACCAGCCGTATCATTCATACACTTCTTTTTATCCCTGTGTCTCTCAGGAGTCCAAGCCTTGGTGGCCACCTGTTTTCATCTGATTTCTCCTCCTTATAATGGCACATACACACACACACACACACATATACATATGTATATATGAACCAATAGTCATACTGTATATTATATATATATGCATATGTATATGTATATGCATATGCATATGTATATGTATATATATCTGAACCAGTCTACAGTCTGCTGTTTTGTTATTAACTCTAACTATACAATGAATGGGTGCTATTTCATGACGATTTTATCTCAGGGCTTTCCAACCATTTATATGACTTTAACTGAAAGCTGGCTGTCGGCTTGAGCATTCTTCCCCTGTAGACTTTGGAGGTAGGGACTTGTGCTTTGTTTTTATTGTTGTTGTGAGTTTTAAATAGGCTTTATTATTTAGAGACGTTTTAGAGTCACAGCAAAATTGAATAGAAAGTATAGAGATGTCTCATCTCTCCCCTTCCACCACTCATGCATAACCTCCCCCATTATCAACCTCCCTACCAAGAGGTATAAATGGTCAGGATTGACAAACCTACAATGACCCCTTATTGCCACTCAAAGTTCATGGTTCCCTCTTGGTGTTGTGCATTCTACAAGTTTGGATAAATACATAAATGGCATGTATTCACCATCCCAGTCTCCTACAGAATATTCTCAAAATCCTGAAACTCCTCTTGCCTCCTCTAATCATTCCTCCCTCTCCACTTAACTCTTGGAAACCATTGATCTTTTCAGTTTGGCCACAGTTTGACCTTTTTTTTTTTTTTTTTTTTTTTTTTTTTTCTGGTTCAGTCAGACATTTCTTACTTCAGGGCCAGGTTATTGGAGACATGTTCCTTACTTACAGATCATGGTTCTGGCAGGCTACTTTCCTCCTTACTTGTAGAAAAAAAGGGTAAACAGAAACTGTAAGTGTTATATATTGCTATGCATTGTGATATATATCTCTTGAATCTTCCACCATGATCCCACCATGAGTTCTCTCATCTGCTCTGCCCTTCTGGTTGTCCTGCCGGCTGTCCTCCTGATAATCACTAAAGACTAGCATGTTTGTTTCACAATATATTACACATGCTTTCTCCTATCTTCATTCTCAGAAATGTCTATAACCAAGGTCTTGCTCTCCAAATTCTCCAGTATTTTTTCATCCCCTTTACTCCAAAAACTTTACCAATTGCCAAGATTACCACTTAGCTTCCTAGTCTTCGCCTACATTTGCTTTCTTTTTCATTCAACAACTCTAGTGCCCTTTTTGCTGTAATGTCTCCACATTTTCTAGACTGGAGGTAGACATTTTATTTAACAGGGAACAGAGAAAATATTTCAGTCTTTGTAAACCATAGTTACTAATGTAGCTACCCAACTTCACCATTGTAGCATGAAAGCATACATACATTTCTTACACATATGTAATAAATAAGTATAATTGTGTGATTTGAAATTGGTGTTACAACAGGTAGCCTGACACCCAGTCACCCTTAATGTATGTCATATCTAAATCAGCGGCCCGTGTCTCCCATGCAGGTATTGAAGGTTAGGTAGGTTTAACTATGGATGCCCTTAGGCATAAAATGACAGAAGGCCAGGTCATAAGATTTGAGAATGTCGGTCGAAAACAAAGGAAGCAATTGTAATGATGGATCATGGGAGCTAAGGTACACGAAAGCCCATGAGTGAGTCAATAAACCTGAGTGGATTTTGTAGTTCCAAGAGACTTTATTTTCAGAACCAAAAATAGAATGTTATATTTCCATAGTCAGTTGGAAACCTTTCAAAGAGCATTCAAACCTTCCCTGCTAGCCTTGGAGAAGCAAGCCACCATGAGTTCAACAGCTGCAGAGAAATGAATGAATTCTGCCAGTACCCACATGAGCTCAGAAGAGCACCTGGAGTTTCAGATGAGATTACATCCCCAGCTAGCATCCTGACTGCAGCCTGCGAAACCCTGAGTAGAGAAACCAGTGAAGCTGTGCCGAGAGTCCTGATCCGTTGGAACTGAGATGATAAATGTAATTTTTATTCCAGTATAATTACATATGGTGCCATATTGGTTTCAGGTGTACAATATAATGATTCAACATTTCTGTACACTTCTCACTGCTCATCAAGATAAATTTCCTCTTAATCCTCTTTATCTATTTCACCCATCCCCCACCCCCCCCCCTCTGGCAACCACTGGTTTGTTCTCTGTAGTTAAGAGTCTTTTATTGGGGGTGCCTGGGTGGCTCAGTGGGTTAAAGCCTCTGCCTTTGGCTCAGGTCATGATCCCAGGATCCTGGGATCGAGCCCCACATTGGGCTCTCTGCTCAGCAGGGAGTATGCTTCCTCCTCTCTCTCTGCCTGCCTCTCTGCCTACTTGTGATCTCTCTCTGTGTCAAAAAAAATAAAAATAAAAAAGAGTCTTTTATTGTTGTTATCTTTCTTTTCCTCTGAGTATTCATTTGTTTTGATTCTTAAATTCTACATATGAGTGATGTCTGGTATGTCTTTGACTGACTTATTTCACTTAGCCTTATATAACTAAATATATATTGTTTCAAGTGCATACATATATATAATACATTATGCAACAGAAAAAGCTGATATAACTATCAATCCTTCTATAATTAGCTTTTTGAACAGAAATACTATTTGAATTGTCTCTCTGTCCTCATACCTCTACATATCGTACTCACACTCACTTCACTGTCACCTCCTACTTCAATGAGAAAAAAAAAAAAGGAAATTAACAGAGATAAATTATCCATCACTGTTTATCACAGTTGATAATTCCACCTATATTTGAAGACATCTACGTCCCTCTTGAAATGTTCTGCTCCTGGAGTTTATCCATCTATAACAGATGTTTGTGCCTATACAAATTAAGACATGTAATATGTTATCTAATATAGACTAGATACACTATATGATATATTGTGAAAATTAGTAAAAAACAAAACAAACAAAACAAAAACTTAACTTAAAATGAAGCCAGCAAGCCCTGAAGCGGGAACTCTCAGGCGCATATCATTTGCTGCAGAGGGCATAACCAGCAGAAAGAAGGAATTATCTTAACAAGAGAGGATATTTTTCACATAGGAATTTTATCTCCTGTTTTTAAGAAAAAGAAAGAAAATCTTTCCCTGCTCTAGTAGCCATGCCCTAACCACTGCTTACAGCTAATGAGATATGACCACAATCTCAAACTCTTGTTATTCTCCAATGAACTTTTGTTCTAACATTTCTCTCCAGTTTCTTTCTAAAACCTAGTAAAAGCTGACCTTCCCTTTGTCTCTTCAGATTTGTCTGTGGTTTGCCATTACTTGCTTGCCCTGAATTGCAATTCCTGTGAAATTCCTGAATAAACTCATTTTGTTAGCAAAATTACTATGTTATTTTTAAGGTTAACGTTACATTTCTATTTATTCAGGGAAATGTCTGTATCTACTATGTCCACTCCCACCTACCATCTCTCTAACATGCATTAGACACCCTTTACTGAACCTTCTCTAAACCAGTCCATCAAGGACTTTACTCCTGCTAAACTCAATGAAAAGATTTTTTACTTCATACTGTCATATTCACTTCATTTCTTAGACACATGTGGCAATAAAGACTATCTTTCCTTCTCTACCCTCACATTACCAATTTTTGAAACAGTCTCTTTTTGGGGGGTTCTCATGACATCAAATATCACTAGGTTTAGTCAAATTTATTAACTTTTGTTGCCTTTTTCCTCTCTACCCAACTGCCAACTTTGGGAGTATCTCTGGGCTCAGTCCTAGGTTCTCTCATCCTGTCCCTCCTACGCTTTCTTCTAGAAGATCTCTTTAAATCTCATGACTTTACTTACCCTAACCCCAGTCCTGATGTTACGGCTTAAATTCACACTTGTCTCTCTCAAGCTATTTGAAAGTCTATATCTGTCTGGCTCCTGGATATCTCAAAATCATCATGTCAAAATTGACACCCTTACTGTATCTCTTACATACACCCCCAACAATAGAGACAAGTTTTGATCCTCTCTCCTCCCATCTCAGGAAAAAATGGCATCATCCAGGTTACTAAAGACAAAAAAAAAAAAAAAAAAAAAAAAAAAAAGTATAATAAAAGTATAAATTAATTAAACTAAAATAAAATGCTATTTGTATTTAAATAAATGTGATTGTATTGAATATTTTTATTTAAATAAATAAGATATTTAGAATGTTTCTCTTTCTTCAAGCTCCTTTCTGTTTACTTCAAGAAAGATTTCAGGGGCACCTCTGTGGCGCAGTCAGTTAAACATCTGACTCCTGATTTCAGCTCCAGTCATTATCTCAGGGTCATGAGATCAAGCCCTGCATAGAGCTCAAAGCTCAGTGGGGAGTCTGCTTGAGATTCTGTCTCTCTCTCCCCCTTTTCTTCTCCCATTAGCTTGCACTGCCTTTCTCTCTCTCTCTCTCTCTCTCAAATAAATAAATGAATCTTCAAAAAAGAAAAAAAAAGATTTCATATTCATCCAATTCCATTCATTAATGATTCTACCCTGTGATAGCAATGTAATAGCTAGCCTAGATGGAACTTCCTATTTCCACTTGTCTATTTTATGTCTATTTTATATCGTATTGCTGGGATATTTTTTGTGAAGATAAAACCTGAACTTCAAAAATAATCTGGATTCCAATATTGTCTGGTTTCCCCAATTTTCCATGAAATTTTCTAAAAATAGTCTCTGTAACAAAAAAATATGCTTAGTAGCCATATAAAATAAAAACTTAAACCTGTAAAATAATGCATTTATATTGCTCATTTACACGTTACCTTATCTAATCTTCATTAAAACCTCAATGTGATAGGCATTTTATTTTTCTCATATTAAAGATTAAGAAATAAGCTCAAGTTTATAAATTACCTTCATAAGCATACCAAGACCTTCTGTCTCTTAGATCTTTGAAGTACTCATTGAAACTAAGAAAGGATTTAAGAGTAATGTCCATGTCAACAGTAGAGTAAATGCAGTTTCAACAAAACACATATATGTAACATGTACCTACACAATTATTAATGATTCTTCAGAGATATAAAGAAAAATGCAGATAATATAAGAAATCAACTCACCTTTTTCCCAAATAAAACTGAAATATACTCAGAGATAGATCTGAATACAAATTATAAAGCAAATAACTTTTCATGATTCTTCTTATCAACTTCCTGTAACTTGACTTCCCTTGCACATATACTCATAATGCTTTTCCTTTATGCAGGTAGAACTTGGATATTTCTTCTCTCAAATTATCTTTTCTTTCATCTACCCTAGCCTGTGATCATTCCAGACCACCTACTTGAGTACAGATTTAAACACGTGTGTGTGTGTGTGTGTGTGTGTGTCTATGTGTGTGTGTGAGAGAGAGAGAGAGATTTTGTGTTTCATTTACTCCAAGCTCAACAGCTAAGTTTTTCAATGAGGCTACTTTACCAGGGGAATATTTTTATTATACCAATTTAAAATGGTAGAATGGCTCTCAACATAATAAATAGAAACTTGCCATTTATAATTATTCTTGTGAATAGAGTTTTAAATAAGTTCTCTATGACCTTTCTAAATGTGTGGAATATTGGTTATGGGTACAATCATTTCTACCTAGGCATAGCCTTTGATTTTTCAAGTACTCTGTTATGCTAATGTGATATGTTCCTTGTTCTCTCAAGTTATTCTAAGAATCACTTGAAACAGTGATGAGCAAAATCAGTCTTCTATCAAGCACTCTGTATGGGAATTTGGAGGAAGAGAGGGAAGGTAAAGGGTTCATGATTTTATAATAAAAGAAGCTATATTCTGTATTAGAACTCAAGAGAAATTCATTCCTGAAAGCAAATGATAATGAGATCTTGTGCTGAAAATCTGTAAGTTAAAAAGGCAATTAGCTTGTCTATCTTATTCACCTACAGGGGCAAAAACAATTCAGTCCTCACTGTTAAAATGGATTGCAGTCATATTGGATTTGAAAACCTGACTTTTTAAATATTTATGAATATCTAAACCCTGCATAAGAGTAGAAAAGAGGGCACATATAATTTAGAAAACTTTCATTCAGCTGAATGACTCCATTGCAGAATTTTTATTTCATTTGAAACACAGGTTGAAACACAATGTTTACTATCTCTTTTACAAAAGTAACAAAAAATCTAAAATGAAAATGTTATACTGCATTATTTTTAAATGAAACAGCAGAGCAATTCCTTAAGATTTATTCATTTTTTAGAAAATTCCATTCTGTGCATTGCCTCTTTGTTTTGTTGACTGTTTCCTTTGCTGTGCAGAAACTTTTGATCTTGATGAAGTCCCAGAAGTTCATTTTCACTTTTGTTTCCTTTGCCTTTGGGGACATGTCTTGAAAGAAGTTGCTGTGGCCAGTATCGAAGAGGTTACTGACTGTGTTCTCCTCTATGATTTTGATAGATTCCTGCCTCACGTTGAGGTCTTTCATCCATTGCGAGTTTATCTTTGTGTATAGTATAAGAGAATGGTCGAGTTTCATTCTTCTATACATAGCTGTCCAATTTTCCCAGCACCATTTATTTAAAGAGACTGTCTTTTTTCCGAGTTATATTTTTTCCTGCTTTGTTGAAGATTATTTGACCATAGAGTTGAAGGTCCATATCTGGGCTCTCTACTCTGTTCCACTGGTCTATGTGTTTATTTTTGTGCCAGTACCATGCTGTCTTGGTGATCACAGATTTGTAGTAAAGCTTGAAATTAGGCAATGTGGTGCCCCAGTTTTGTTTCTCTTTTTCAACATTTCATTAGCAATTCAGTGTCTCTTCTCATTCCATACAAATTTTAGGATTGCTTATTCCAGCTCTTTGAAAAATGCCAGTGGGATGGCATTGAAAATATAGAATGCTCTAGGCAGTATAGACATTTTAAGAATGTGTATTCTTCTGATCCATGAGCATGGAATGGTCTTCCATCTTTTTGTATCTTCTTCAATTTCTTTCATGAGTGTTCTGTATTTCCTCGAGTACAGATCTTTTACCAATTTGGTTAGGTTTATTCCCAGGTATCTTATAGTTCTTGGTGCTATAGTAAATGGAATCAATTCCCTAATTGCCCTTTCTATATTTTCACTGTGTATAAGAAAGTGTATAAGAACTGTATAAGTGTATAATAAAGTGTATTAGAAAGCAACTGATTTCCGTACATCGATTTTGTATCCTGTCACATTACTGAATTCTTATATGAGTTCTAGTAGTTTGGGAGTAGAGTCTTTTGGGTTTTCCATAAAGTATCATGTCATCTGTGAAGAGAGAAAGTTTGACTTCTTCTTTGTCAATTCAAATACAATTTCTTTCTTTTTGTTGCCTGATTGGTGTTGCTAGAACTTCTAGTACTATGCTGAAAAACAGTGGTGAGAGTGGACATCCTTGTAATGTTCCTGATCTCAAAGGGAAGGCTGTCAGCTTTTCCCCATTGAGGATGATATTCGCTGTGATTTTTTCATAGGTAGATTTTATGAAGTTGAGGAATATTCCCTCTATCCCTATGCTTTGAAGAGTTTTAATCAGGAATAGATGCTGTATCTTATCAAATGCTTTTTCTGCATCAGTTGAGAGGGCTATGTGGTTCCCCATGGAATGGGAGAAGATATTCACAAATGATACTACAGACAAAGGGCTGATATCCAAGATCTATAAAGAACTCCTCAAACTCAACACACACAAAGCAGATAATCACATCAAAAAATGGGCAGAAGACATGAACAGGCACTTCTCCAAAGAAGACATACAAATGGATAACAGAAACATGAAAAAATGGTCATCATCATTAGCCATCACAGAGATTCAAATCAAAACCACCTTGAGATACCACCTTATACCAGTTAGCATGGCCAAAATCAACAAGACAGAAAAAACAACAAGTGTTGGAGAGAATGTGGAGAAAGGGAAACCCTCTTACACTGTTGGTGGGAATACAAATTGGTGCAGCCACTTTGGAGAACAGTGTGGATATTCCTTAAGAAATTAAAAATAGAGCTATCTTATGTTCCTGCAATTGCACTACTGGGTATTTACTCCAAAGATACAGATGTAGTGAAAAAAAGGATTACTTATACCCCAATGTTCATAGCAGCAGTGCCACAGTTGCCAAACTGTGGAAAGAACCAATATGTCCTTCAACAGACAAATGGATAAAGAAGATGTGGTCCATTTATACAATGGAGTATTATGCCTCCATCAGAAAGGATGAATACCCAACTTTTGTAATCAACATGGACGGGACTGGAGGAGCTTCTGCCAAGTGAAATAAGTCAACCAGAGAGAGTCAATTATCATATGGTTTCACTTACATGTGGAACATAAGGAATAACACGGAGGACATTGGGAGATGGAGAGAAGTGAGTTGGAGGAAATCAGAGGTGAAGACAAACCATGAGATACTGTGGACTCTAAGAAACAAACAGAGAGTTTTGGAAGGGGGTGGGGATGAGTGAGCCTGGTGGTGGCTATGAAGGAGGACACGTATTGCATGGAACACTGGGTGTGGTGCATAAACAATGAATTTTGGGACACACAATTAAAAAATAAAGAACAATAAAAGAAAAAAAAGAAAGAAAATTCCAAATTAAAAATGCTTTTATTATGCATTCTTAAAGCTGTCTTGACTGGAACATAGGAACCACTATTCTCAAACAGATCACAGAGGGTTTTGTGCTATGTGAACTCATAACTAGTCACCGGGAAAATATAATTTGTTTAGTGTTTATGAAAATATCCATAAACAAAATTGTCAATTATTAAGAGTTTATATACTATTATACTTTTAAAAAAATCAGCATAGAGATGTTGAAAACCTCTGCTAATTATAAGCAAATAATGTAAGTCAGCCTTACATGGCCTCATAATTTTATTTTTTAAACTATTTTTATTTTTAAATTTTTATTTTTATTATATAAAATAATCATTATGTTTTTGGGATGATACTGGGATATTTTGCCAAAATCATATGGATAGTTCAAATAGGTTTCTAGACCAGAGGTCAGCAAGCACTTTTTGTAAAGAACCAGATAGTAAATCTTCTTGGCTTTGAGAAGCCACGGGTTCTCAATAGCAAACAGGCCAATTAATTATGCCTCTGTAGTGAAACAGCATAGACAATACACAAACAAATGAGCAATTGTGTTACAATGAAACTTTGTTGACAAACACTGGTAGCAGGTTAGTCTTGCTATAGGATACCACTAGTTACTCCTAAAATGCAAAATATTTCCGAGCTGTAAAAGAAGAAAGTTATGCCATCAGCCCTCAACCCAATCTATTTCTCTAATCTGGATAAGGAAAGAAATAGAAGTGAGCAAATGGTCAAATACATGTGTCAAAAGGAGTTGTTAGAAGGTGGAAGAGGGACAGTAAATACCCTCCAGACTGAGAACGTACTTGGAGACCAGAAAACAAAGCAAGCCACCCCATAATAGTCACAAAGACTTTTACTTAGGGTAGCTTACTGCAGGGGACATTGGGCAGATGATCCAACCGTTATGCAACTATAATCCGTGAAGCCCACACTTAGATCCACAGCTTTTACACAACGAGGAGCATTGCGATGAGGTCAAAGAGTAGTTATCTCATGGGAAGCCTTCTCTGTGCCACGTTAGCATTCAGAACAAGAATTCTCACATTCCCTTTCAAGGCCTACAGAAACCTGAAGGGGCCAGGAACACGTAGCCCCAAGGAAGGTCATTGTGTAGGAAATAAATAAGATGAAGGGCCAAAGGTACATTCAGCATTGTCAGCAAACCTATGGGAGTTTAAAAGCCAACTGACAAATTATTCCCATCCAAAGTTTACATATTCCAATCCATTTTCAAAGTCAATCATCTCACTTTGGCTTGACGACCTCAAGTGATAGAGAACTCAGTACTAGAGTGTCGTGTCGGTACTATGGTCAATTTTGGACAGTTCTAAATATTAAGCACTTCATTTATGTTGTGTTTTGAAGAAATTTGCAGTAATTGGCTTTGATTTAGTATGGACTTACCTGTGATATTATGCTTGCTTAAGATATTCATAGGCTAACATAGATGAATGGTTTTAGGATATATTTTTTTTTAATTTAGGATTTCCATGAGGTAAAAACTGTTTAAGAGCATTAATCATGTGTCACACCCTGCACTGGGGATCAAGGGTAGAAAGGTGTCTTAGGATCTTGCTGTTTAAAGTTTTTGACCTACTGTGAAGTCTTATAATCATTCATGGCACCTATATGGCTATAACTGTGATCCCTCTGAGAAGATCTCTGCCCGATACTGTTTCACAACATTGTCTTGCTCATTTCTTCATCACCTTGTTTCTCATGTCACAGTCTTTGTCCCTCAAAATACTCTTCCACTTATTATAAATGTTATCTGCTAGAGAAATTGGACTCATCACCTGTGATAAGCTTTTACTGCTTGGCTCACATTGCTTGTGTCCCATTTGAAGCAAATTGAGCAGGATCAAATACATCCTAGATGTCCCCTCTCTACTTTGCCAGTTATATCAAGCAGAGTTTGGAAATAGATATTTGCCAGAATTGACAGTGTACAGCTCTGGTTACACATCATAATTTTAGGTTGGTTGGTTTTAGATGTTTTCATTTCTTCTTAGGATTTTATTGGTAGTCCTTCAACACAGGCAGTTTTAATTTACCACTCTGTTCTACTAATTTCATTTTGTTTATTTTGGCATCAAATTGAGACCTGATAATATCTAAAGAATTACCTATGATTTTAAGTTATCACACAGGGCTAAAGGCCATCACAGAAACATGAAGAAAAGAATTGCCCAGCTTCAAGTCTAGGAGGATATGCATTGTCTAATTTTTCCGAAGTATGAAAAGAAACACGCCCAGACTGTGTTATCTTCAGAAATGAGAAGGAAAAATAGGGTGCGGAGTTGGAGGCATTAATACTTGGCAAAGATAAGTGCTATTTTAGGAATTCTACCTTTTTGTTTTAAAGCCCAGCCAACATCCACTCATCACTATCACATTCATTTCTAGATAATTGTAAGATGGAGCATAATTTGGAAACTTGATTTATTTTCACCATCAGAGAGAAAAAAAAAACAAAATTATTTTTAGGTATTTAATTTGATGTTACCACTTTCAGGCACCATGGCTTTCTCTGCTTTGCAGAGGTTATTATAAATGTGACACTCATTCCTGAGACAGTATAATGAAGGCTTAAAAAAAAAAAAGATTATATTTTGTCTGAATGCTTGTGTTTGTTTGGTTTCTCCTGTCTCTTAACTTCCAGTCCCTAGTTCCATGGAACGTTTCCCCCATAATCAGTGAAAAGACAACATATTTAAGAAAGAATAACACCTATTACTTTTCTTGTTACATACTGTGAAAATGCATACAGAGGAATGAATATATTTTCATATGAAATTTGAATTTGAAAGAAAAGTCTTGTGCCTCCTTCTTGGTTTTTGCTTGCTTCTTTCTTTCATATGCAATCTGTTTCTTTATAATCTTTTACTCAACCCAAACTGAGTGTGCTCTATTAAGGCAGAAATCCCTTTCAGTGAATTTGGAAACTTTATCTATTCTAGTCAAAAATGCTCTCCAGGAGCCATAGCATTCACCATTTAGGGCTTTGACTCTTAACCAACCACAAGATAAAGGCTGTGTGTGTGTGTGTGTGTGTGTGCATGTCATGAATTCAGAGAAAAAGAGGAAAAAGAAAAAGTGAGATCTGTCTCAGTATGCGCTGTAAGAACCTTTCCTGGGTAGAAGAAACACATTTTCAGCCCATTTGCACCACTCAGAGATGTCCTTTTCTTCTTCTTTGAAAGACATCTCTAGCTGTGCCTCATTATAGCGTGCAGTGGAGAAGGAGAGACGAAGTGAGTAAGAGGGAAGGCTGGAGAGCGATGGAGCTATGGAATCAAAAGAAAGGTGCTGTGCTGTAAGTAGAAAGTAAATTGCCCCTTACACTCTAGGACTAAACCCTTTTGCAGCTTGTAGTAATTTTCAGCCTTTATTGCTACTATACACACTGCAGGGTTATGAGCTTTTGTGTACAGAAACAGATACACGTGTGCACGCCGCATATGCATCCACTAATCACGGGCTTATATCCACCCAAATCAGCCAGCTTGTCAAGCCATCTGTGTTCACATACCTTAACTAAAGGATTTAGTTTCTGCCTTCATAAAAGACTCTTTCCTCATAACAGAGTTTGCACATCCTAGAAAATGAAATAAATCATACATGTGTTGACACGTTTGCTCTCACTTATTTTATTATTTATTTATTTATTTATTTAGTATTTTAAAGTTTTCCTTACAAGCTGTTAATGAGAAAAGCTGTTTTGTTGTTGTTGTTTTGGTCTGTTTTGGTTTTGGTGTGTTTGTTTGTTTGTTTGTTTTAATGCAAGGCTATTATCTATATTAACTAAAACATACCAAAAAATTATTCTGGTGATTCTCATTGGAAATCTTCAAAGTGAAATGTGTACCTTTAAAATAAGATGTTATTTATTAGCAAATTATATAATCTTGCTTAAATATTAAAGAGACTTATTTTCCTTTCATAAAAAGACCAAAACTTAAGTTATAATCACACAAAATTCTTAAATTTATGACAAGGATTATAATTTTTCCTTATAATTGAATAGGATCAGAATTATAATCTATATATTCATTATGGGAGCTGCCAAATCTCTGAGTATAGATTATACAATTTTTAAGGTAGTTTTTCAACCAAAAGGCCTAAAAATTAATGAAAAAAATGACACTGTCTTGATCTTGTATTTCTTGATAGAAGCTGATGCCTTGAAGTGGCAAAGCATGAGCTACATTCCAAGATTTGTATCTGCTAGTGGATGAGACTGTTCGATTCCCTAAAGTCTTTCTCATAGACTGATGCATGTGGAACTGTGAGGACTTGTAATTCCAAATGCCTTCCCCTGTATTATGCATAAGGGAAAGGAAGTTCTTCAGTCTATCAGTTAAGACAAACCTGAGTGAATGGACTTTAGAAAAAAAAAAACTGAATTAATAAAAAATCACTGGTAAAAGAGTAAAGTAAAAGTCAAGAGCTGTGTCAGCTTATTACAAGGAAGTACATCTGAGTGGAAAATAGTTCTTCTCTTGGGGATCTGTCATGGGAAACACTCGGACCTCTTGCAGAGGGTTTAGGTGATAGTTAGAAAGGGTCCAGCTAGGTAGGCAAGCACCTTAAAATTCCCCATGCTACACTTACTGCCACCATTATGGCATCATCCATAAATGAAGAAAAATGAATGATAACAGTGATAACTTACCCAGATGCCTCTGCATTCCATGGGTTGGGTTCTTTTGCTGGAATACAACCTCACCCTGTAGCCACCCCAACTGTAAATGAGCATGCAGTTGTATTCCAGCAAAAGAACCCAACTTTAAAAGGCAAATGTTAGTCATACAGATTTTACTGAAAATTTTGTGAAGGAGCAGAAAATAGGATTTATAGTCCACTAAGTGAAATTTAGCAATTCATTACTACTACCTCTGATTTTCCCTCAAATCATTCTCCAAGTATAGAAGCTTCATTCTGTTTTTACCTTCCTCCCTCATATCCCATTTATAATTCTATCATCTCACACAATTTCGGTTGTGCCTTAAGTTTTAAAATCCAATATACTAAAACATTACCCTGGTCATTTGTTATTTGACTCCATGCATCTTAGAAAGAAATTTGGTGACCAAAGTTTGCTTCCAAGGGCCAAATTATTTAACTCCTCTATTAAATGGAATTCTTATAACCATAACAATGATATGTTATTGGCAAAAAAAAAAAAATAGTAAAGGCCTCCATAAAAGGAAAAATGGGTATTACAACAAAGCAAAACAAGATGTCTTCCTTTGCTTTGCAGACACAATAAATAGTGACAAAGAAGAGTAGTTGAATGCCAAACCAGTGTAGGAAAAAGTCTACCATATAAATCACTCTTTAGAAATCAAGCTTCAATATTTTTAACTGTGGCACACCATGATAAAAATGTTCAAAAGTGTAGGAAAATATTAACAAACACTTGGTGGATGAAGAAACATTGCGAATGATACACCCTCCCCCCAACCTGCCCTGCCCCTTTTGTCATTCAGTTTGGTGGATCTTTGCTCATTCACTTGTGTTCATTCTTCATTTAAAAGCTTGCACAAAAGACTTCACACACATTTCAGGTTCTCTGGAAACCAAGATAAATACCATATTGTACTGCCTTTTGGTTTTTAAAGATGGCTGGCAAGAGAATAGTTGTGGTATTCAGCATTTATTTACATTAAACAGGGTGCATCAGGAGAGGAATATCAGTTAGTTATTAGAGACAAAATTGGATGAGACCTGAGCCTGGTAAACTGAATTAGACTTCAACAAGGGGGAGGACACAAAAGGACACAGGAGGAAAGAGCTGAGGACAAGGGTGAGTGAAAGAACATGGTGAGTTACAAAAATTCCAAATAAATTGATGTATGCAGAGTAAGAAGTTTGTGAGTATACTCTTCTGAATTAGACACTATTAAGATTTTCTTAAGAGTTGAATGACTAAAGAAAAGCTATTTAATATCTCTAATTTACAGTTGGCTCATTTTACAATTGGTGATGATCCTGGCCACTTTCTCATTATGAGATGATTCAATTTATACATTGACATAGTGTTTGCATGCTAGATGATCAATTAATATTAGTACTCCTCTCCTCTCTCTTTCACCTTGAATTTTCCTTCACCTCCTTCTTCTAAAGGTATGCTTAGATATGAAACTTGAAATATTGAAAATAGAAATTGTCATGAGGAATATTGTTTTCTATACAAAGGAGGTTCAAAAAAGAGTAGGTAATTTTTCTAGAGCCTTACTTCTATTAATTTTGTACAAAAGTAATATTTTTTCTATGCTGTTAGAAAGTTTCAAGGATGGTTTAAATATATAAGTAGAGTTTCTATATATTTAGTAACAGAGATACATAGTTCCTGCATAGTTCTAAATATCCAGTTTATATATATTTAGAAATAGAAAAAAAATCGATTAGCCAAAGGAAAGATCAAGCTAACGACTTCTATAACATTACTATAAAACCAAGTCTTGATTAAATGTGTAAGAATGGATAATGACATACAGATAACATTTTAGTTGCTTCTGAAAACAGGTAGAAAGAGTTCTTGAGAAGTGTTTTACTTTGATTTATCCATCTAACAATATCACTAAATTAATAAGGATATAAATTAATAAGAATTTAAATATTATAAAGCTATTTCCAGTAGAAGTAATGTGTAATTTATTTGCCCTGCTACCTTTTGTAGGCCACATTTTAAAATCAAAACCGATGATGCTAAGGCATCTGTGTTTCCAACCTCTTATCTGAAGTTTTATTCTAATTGCATCAAGTAAATCTTCTTGGCTTGGAAATATTTATTTAAGAATAATATTCTTGTATTTGAGATTTCTTTTTTAGTTCAGTCAAGATTGATTTGTAGGAATGATCTGGTTTAGTTCTTCTCAGACTTAATGGGAATTATAAACAATTCTCATTCTATGCATATTGGATAATATAACTAGAAAGGTAGAAGTTTATATATAATATTTTCATCACAGTATGGCCAACAAATGATAGCAACTGCTAGGTTCATTCTGTCCAGGAGTTCAGAGGTTGACATGAAATAGTCACATTGACTCTGACCCATCATTGAGTGAATGAAAAGGTTGACTTTCAGGTGCTTACTGGTTTTCAACTTCTGGATTTTTCTTCATGTGTCAGGTAAAGGGAAAATAAAAAAGAAGTAACATTAATGATGGCCATTGTAACCTTAGAAGTTTTTTTATTTCCCCCCATGTTTGATTATATGTCAAATGAGTTGGTAAAATAATCTTTGAACATAACTTACTTCATTCATTCTTCTTGTAATTCCAGTAGTCTTTATTCACAAACTTCATTAAAGAATTCAAAGTGTTTATTACCGTCTTCTCAGTAGGTTCTTTACAGCAATTTATAAGAAGCATGAACTACTTCTCTGATACAAATAAGTGCATTTATTTAATAGAATCATAAAATGAATACAATCAAAATTAGTGTTGAAGTAATATCTAATAATTCTTTTATCATGGATGTCTAGAAAAATCTTTCAAGTATTACTATGTTCTAAAAGCCTCAATTTACAGTTTCTTCTTTTTATATTCTCATCATCTAGGATTATTCATATAAAGATTTATTTATTTATTTATTTATTTATTTATCTTAGAGAAAGAGAGAGAGTGTGCATGTGCATTAAGGGAGGAGCGGAGGGAGAGGGGAAAGGAGAGAATCTTTAAGCAGACTTACTCCCTACAGAACATGGAGCCCAAAGCAGGGCTCAGTTTCACTACCTGTAAGATTATGACCTGAGCCAAAATGAAGAGTTGGACACTTAACCAAGTGAGCCACTCAGAAGCCCCATCTCACTGAGGATTATTAAAAATTTAGAACCAAATTATGTGTAAATTCCATGCAAATAATCATGAATTTCATTTATATAACATGCTTTTACATGTGCAATTATTTTTAATCTAAGAATAGCATAGTTCAGAATAGTATTATATTTATAGCCATTCTATTATGAATGAAGATGTAACATTTAAATAATAAAGTGTCATATTTGAATTTTCTTGTTTTGAGTAGTTTCATTATTCATATAAAACAGAAAATTATCAAGATTATCTTTACATTAAGTATAGTAACAAGTCATGAACCAAAAAGAACTGTCTTTGGTATGATATGTAAGCCAAGGCATTAGTATTGAGATATAGAGATAAAGAAAACACATGGAGATAATGTGTAATAGACCCAGTAAACTTTTTCACACTCATCTGAAACATACAATTTGAAAAAATGGCAAAACCCAGACAATCCAAATAAATTACTAAACCAAGCATTTTTCTTATGAGTGCAAGATATAATTACCTATTTATGAATAACAGTTTGTGGGCGATGAGAGAAAACTGAGATCAGAGCCATTGATTTATCCAGTGCTTGGGGGAGGGGTCCCCATTTACCCTAATAGGGAGTGGGATAATAGTATGCACTAAAGATTATTTGTACCTACAGGGTAGAGGAATATAGTGTAGTTTGTGGCAGGTTGAAAGAGTTGTTTAGTAAGAAACTCTTTAAAGGAAGCAGTAATGTGTGTGTGGATGCGGTGGGGAAGTTTGAGATGGGGAGAAGTGTTCAGAGTCAGAGAGAAATAGATACCTGTCTCAAGAGATTCTTCAAATTGTCTAAATCAGTGTTGCCTTTTGAGGCAGCTTTAACTTAAAAGCTTGCTCAAACTTTTCAAAGTTTTAAGATGCCAATATACCAGTCCTATTTTTTGTACTGATCTTAGAACAAAGGGATTCTTGGATACCAGAAGTATTCTTGTTGGTCAGTAATGTATCTCCATTAAAACCAGGGACCATAACTCATGCTAAAAGATGACAAATGTAGTCTAGGAAACTTAGATTGAAAGATTTTTAGATATCAGCTTTATTTCAAAATGTCAGTGAAAAAGGGCTGGTTGTTCTTGATTTTTCTCCAGAATTAAGATGAAAAGAGCAGCCTTCTGGCATTTTGAAAAGATGGAGAACCCACCAAAAAATTACTGATGACATATAGGATCACTGAAAAGAGAGTTCATTTTCCTAGCAGAACAGAAATGAAGTCATCATCAGAAATAGGAATAGGAGTGGACCATGAGGCCATAGTTGGAGAAATTTATTTTAAAGTTGCTGAGATCCACACTATGCCTTGTACTTCAGAGCCAAGTTTTATACTTCCAGAGTCCAAATTGATTAATACATTAAGTTGTAACAGTAACTCCCTCCTCTTTAAGTGTTGGTTGTACATAATGACTTCCTTCCATATAGCTTGAGAAGAAGGGAAAATACTAACTTTCCAGTGGAGAAAGTTGGCAAATTCTGCCTCATCCAGATGACCAATATAAGCAGTAATAAATCATGTGGATGGTATGTACTCTTGATAAGATGTGATCAAGAGGGCACACTGTAACTCTGGTCTTCCTTTCAATAACTCAGGACCCCAGGATTGGTATGAGAAACACATCTTTCCAATTCCAATAGAAGATATCCTACAAAATATCTGACAAGTACTCTTCAAAATTAAAAAAAAAAAAAATCAGAGACAAGGGAAGTAAAATAAATTTCCTGTCATGAGGATCATAAGGAATATCTAATGTAGTATGGTATCCTCACTATGGTCCAAGAACATAAAAAGGATACTGAATGAAAACAAGGAAATCTGAATAAGATAGGGACTTCAGTATTGGTTGGTTCACTGTAAAAAATGTATCATATTAATGTAAGATGTTAATAATAATGAAAACAGGGTTCCAAGTATTTGGAAATTCTCTGAACTCTCTTCACAATCTTTAGTGTCTATCTAAAATTATGCCAAAAAATGAATTCTGTTTTGAAAAACCAATAAAATGGCTTAAATAACTTAATTTAAATGGCTGAAAATCAGCACACTTATCAGGAGTGGCAGTTAAGTGAATGTCAGAGGACCTAGTTCAGGATGTCAGAGACAGGAGCATTATTATTTAAAAAAAAAAAGCTAAACTTAAGAGATCTCTGATCTTTTTTTAAAAGAGCACGAGAGGATTTCAAAGATGAGCTGTAGGATTAATAACAATAATAGCAACAAAAATAAGAAACTATTTTATTAAATAGAATAATACCTAATAAAAGACTGTAACATTAAATGGTTCTTAACTTCACATATCTGGATGAAATTTATAATTTCTAAGAATACACAGGATATCCTAATATTTACAGAAAACAACAACCTTGAAGTAATTTAAGAGAACTAAAAGAGCTCCCTATGCACTTCAGCTTAAACAGGTTTCTTCCTGCCCTTTTCTTAGGGCATTTACATTAGAAAACATGCAATTGTAAATCCTTTCTTCTGCTTTTTTAAGATGTGAATCATTGGGTACCTGGGTGGCTCAGTGTGTTAAAGCCTCTGCCTTCAGGTCATGATCTCAGGGTCCTGGGATCAAGCCCTGCATTGGGCTCTCTGCTCAGCAGGGAGCCTGCTTCCCCCTCTCTTTCTGCCTGCCTCTCTGCCTACTTGTGATCTCTGTCAAATAAATAAATAAAATCTTAAAAAAAAAAAAAAAAAAGATGTGAATCATCTACTACCTACAAATATCTTCCCAAGGACTTGGGTACCATCCTTTTAAAGTGTAATCATCAGGAAAGATATGGCCTCTACCTTCCAGTCTCTACAGGAGATCCCCCGCATGTCTTTCAGTGCTTTTTTGCTAGCTCACCCAACACTCAAAAATTCTTCAACATTTTGTTTCTACAGGACTGAGTTCTTTCTTCCCTTTGTCAGTATTAAATAGAATCTTCAACCTTTTGTTTCTATAGATTGAGTTCTCTCTCCCCTTTGCAGTAGTATTAAATAGAATCTTCCTTGCCTATTTAATTGGTGTGGTTCACTTCTTCTTTTACAGAGTGTAAGTAAAATTTCCAGAAATTGATGATGAAATGTTGAAGGTAGAAGACCCTGAATCTAGACGTAGATCCAACTATAATAACATATTATTATACTTAATATGTTATTAACATATTAATATGTTATTAATTCTTACTTTTAAAGTCTTTATGTGGCTGTTGATGTTCTCATTTAATTCTTACTGTAATTCTTACAGTACATTCTTACAGTAATTCTTACAGTAAGAATTAAATGAGAACATCAACAGCCACATAAAGACTTTAAAAGTAATTCTGTATACCTCATACTAATACAAGAAATCTTAAGATGTTTCAATAAATCAAAAACATCTATAAATATAAATCATAAGATGAAAGAATTAGAGAAACAGCATTTCATTCTAATTATTATTGATAATGCACATAAAATATATAATAGTAGTTCAGTAAAAGCATAAAAGAAAATCAATGTTAGATAAAAATACCAAAAACAATCTGAAAAAATGTCAGGTAATTTAACTGGAGTTGAAAGATGATATTTGGGACGAAGACAAAAAAATTAAGTGGTGTAGCCACATAAGGTGACTTATTTTTGACAGTTTAGGAAATGTGTTGCTTAAAATTACAAGGCTGCCCTTATGTAGATAATACATGGGTAACATAAAATTCTCAAAATCCCAATTTAACAGAAGAATGACAAAGGAAGAAAGAAGATGGAGTAATCTACTAAGAATCATAAAATGAATGCAAAAGAGACACAACAGGAAACGTGATAAAGACAGTAAGAAAATATAAATCTCAAAAGGTAGATTGGTATTGGGCATGAACAACCAAATCAGAAGAAGGAATATAAATGTGACTAAGCATATCAAAACATCCTTGCTGTCACTAATAATGAGAGAAATGCAAGTTCAAACAATTTCAACAATCAGAAAAAATAAAGGTAAATAAATCTATACTCGGTAATGGTATAAGCAGCAATATGGCACTCCTGTTTTTTTGTTAAGCTTGTAACTGTTATAAAGTCTGTGTAAGTTTTGTTAAGCTTGTAACTGTTATAAAGTCTGTGCAAGACAATTTAGTGGATATTATCACAATTTAAAACTTGTCTATTCTTCGTTCCAGCCATTCCCTTTCTAGAGATCTAGTCTATAGAAAAATCACACATGTACACAAAAATATACAATATGAAGTTTGTTACAATGGAAATCACCTCCCAAGAAAGCATGGATGTATGCTTTTATTTTTCTTGTTCATTTGTAAAATTGGTCATAGTAAATCTATTATAAATAATGAAGTGAATCTTTAGTTTGCTTCATGAGGGAGTATCTATAGAGAGACTATGCATAGAGAGAGTGTTCCCTCTCTTGCTCTCTCTCTTTGTCAAATAAATAAATAAAAATCTTAAATTTTTTTTCTTCTCTTTAGCTTTTTTTGTTTGTTTGTTAAAAAGCAAAATCCAGCACAGTAAATTTGAAGATCTAATTGGCTTTATTAAGTGACTGAAGAATCTGGCAGCATCCCATCTAGCAAGTAGAGGGAAGCTCTGAAGAGGATTTTATAGGAAAGAGGAGGGTCGAAGAGGTTATTACCCACCCACCCCCCAAAAAAGATTGGTCCAGGCAAGGTCACTTCCCTTGAGGAATAGAGGTGTCATGTGATAGACTCACTGGAATGGATCAGAGAATTCCTGATCTGTTAAGACTAAATTTTGGGGTTGAAGATGCAATTAGATTAAGGATTAAGCCCTAGTTTGGGGGCTTGGTCTAAGTGCTGCCATTTTGAGCCTGTCATTTTATTTTTAACACTTTATTATAAGAATATAATAGATAATATATATAACATAAAAAATGTGGGTTAATTGACCATTTATGTTATAGGGAGGGCTTTTGGTTGACAATAGGCTAATTAAGTTTGGAGAGGGCAGTTAAAAGTTACACATGAACTTTTGACTGTGCAAAGAGTGAACTGTATACACAACATAAATGGACATATGCTTTCCTAGAATATGAAGGCATATTGATGTAAGATAATTTTAAAACTGTTATGTGTAAGTAACTTTCTATTTGTTGGCCTGGAAATTAAAATGTCATATAGAATACTGTGTTATGGGAAGTTATTCTTAAATTACCAAACTAAAGATAAATTTTTGTAATATACAACACTTAATAATTAATGACTATATCTATGATTGAAAGAATTTCAAAAATTATTTCTCTCACTGGGTTCATATAATTCTGCAAAAATATATTTTTTCTAATAATTTAGTCTTGTTTAATGCTAAATTAGAATTTTTATTAGGGGGTATTTTAATGGATATTTTTTACATTTATTTTCCTGTTACCTTCTATTTCAAAGGAAGAAAACTCACAGAGTGTCTCTTTAAACATGTTATTAAGAACAGATAATTTAATATTTTAGATAAGGTCATTCTTCAGAATATGCCCCTCTGACCATACACATACATGGTGTTGTCCTTTGTTTTAGTTTTTATTTCATCACTCATCAAAATTTGTAATGACCGAGTTTAAAAACAAGATAATTTCTCTTCTTTCCCCTTCAGGATTACTTTGCTGAACCTTTGTGTCTTTCATGGAATTTGAGAATATGGGTCAAAATTTAAAACACCATTTCCTTGTGTTCTTCTTTTTAGGGAAACTTTCACCAGTGGTGTCTGGAACCTCAACAAGGGGAAGCAACTCATTTATATTGTCTGTCTTATTGAGAAAAAATAAGACATTTCTTGCTTCAAAGAGGAGACTCTCTCTATTCATCAATGGACACTTTTTTTTTTTTTTTTCTTTATCCAAAATGTTTAAGGTCCAATATATTCTCTTACTTCTAGGCCTATGAAAATACAGCTCTGTCTATTAACTCCCTCTGAAATAAGCCAACTGCAAAGTTATATGCAGTCAGCCATTAACAACAGCTCAAGGAATTCTAAGGCACTAACTATGCAGGTGAGCAAATGACAGGTGTGCAGTATAGATAAAAATTCAATCCCAGGGGCTTCTCTCTCTACTTCCCAGAGAACCAAGTTGTTTTTCTATTTCTAAATTGTCTCTATAGTTAGCATAGATAGGATTGCTCTAAATATTTAAAAAATGAAGTAACATTGTGAGAAACTTCAAGTATAAACGATGAAAATGAAAATCTCCTTATTCGTTGCTAAGGGGAACAATCATTAATGATTTGGTGTGAGGAATCATAAACTTCTTTCTATTTACAGATGGATGGACAAATTGACAGTTACAGCTACAGACTGACAATACTTTAGTGCTCAGGGTCCTGGCACAGCTGAAGAAAACCTAAGGGGTAAAGGTGAAAATGTTGGATTTAGAAAAAAATCGTCAAACTTAAAGTAGAACCAGGGGTGCCTGTGAGGCTCAGTCAGTTAAGTGTCTACCTTCAGCTCAGGTCATGATCCCGGGTCCTGGGATCAAGTCCCGTGTGAGGCTCCCTGCTCCATGGAGAGTCTGCTTCTCCCTCTCCCTCTGCTGCTCCCCCTACCCCCACTTGTGTTACCCTACTCTCTTTCCAATAGGTAAACAAAATCCTTAAAAAAATAAATTAAAAAAATAATAAATAAAAGTGGAACTAACAGGTCTTACCCCATCCTACAACCAGATTGCAATTTATTTATTTGAGAATCTAAAAAAGAAAGAGGAAAAAAAAGTCATTTATAGGTATTGTCATTTCATGTGACTCTCTGAAAAATATGATTCATTGTTAGCATTCCACAAGTTGTCCACTTTGCCTATGCCTGCTGAGTTTCCAATCCATTTATACTACTTTAGTCTAAATTATGAACATTAAGTATTCACAACATTTGAACAGATTCTTCATTATAAAAGACAAACTAACACAGAAAGAGAATTTGGAAGAAACAGTATATGGAAGGAAATATGTGGACATCCAACACAATTACTATTATTTTCAGAGACTAACAAATATATTGTACCCATTTTTAAAAAATTAGAGAAAATTATGTAAATGGATCACAGAAAAAGAAATCAGATATTAATGTTCTTGTGTAGTAAAAATAAATTAAAATTCCACAGAAGTTTTGGAGGATAATTTAGGAAATCTCTAGGTGGGTAGAGGGAAAAACAAAAGGGTGGGAGGAAATGAGAAGACAAAAAGTAGTCAGCAGTTAACGTAGCTAACTAATAGGAAGTTTTTTTGTTTTTTGTTTTTATATTTTTTTTCTTTTCTTTTCTTTTCTTTTCTTTTTTTTTTTTTTAATTTACTTGACAGAGATCACAAGTAGGCAGAGAGGCAGGCAGAGAGAGAGGAAGGAAAGCAGGCTCCCTGCTGAGCAGAGAGCCCGATGCGGGGCTCGATCCCAGAACCCTGGGATCATGACCTGAGCCAAAAGCAGAGGCTTAACCCACTGAGCCACCCAGGCGCCCCTAATATGAAGTTTTGTTTAAGGCAATAAGGAAAGTTAAATGAAAGAAATATCAAAATATAATACATAAACATTTCTTTCCTGAGCCTAAAGGCATGGGTTTCTAGGTTATAAGAGGCATCATAGTGTCCTGTGCAATGAATGAAGCACATATGCAAACACTCAGCAATGAAAGTCATTGGTTAATCTTAGAAAATCAGATGTGGTAGTTAGTGTCCAAATACAATTCTCCAATGAACCTGCCTACCAGTACTCACACTCAAAGCTGGTCCTATAATAAATAGAATGTGCCAAAAATGGTGTTAAGGGACTTGCAAGGCTAGGTCACAAGAAACTGTCTAGTTTCTGTCTAGGATCTTCTGAAATCAATTACCATTTAATGAAAGGCTCATAGCATTTGCAAAGGCTATATGTAGGCACTCTAATTGACAGTCCCAACTGATTGTGCAACTAATATTCAGCATCCCATGTAACCCATGCAAATGAGCTATCTTGAATACCCTATGCAATCAAAGGATGAAGTGACCTAATCTCCAACCATCATCTTACTGCAACCTCATGAGGGACCCAGACAAGTTTAGTCAACCCACAGAACCATGAAGGATACCAATAAATTTTGTTTAAAGCACTGAATTTTGGGGAGCTATTTCAGATTCCTGTGTCAATTCCAATGTGTGTTGGGGGGGGGTCCCATATAATACTAAACAATTCTAGCAGGGTTAGATACTAGCAGGATTTCCAAGAATTCAACTCAGTTGTGATGCTATCTATGATAGCATCAGACTCCACAGGATGAAGGCTCTAGAAGACCACTCCCAATCAACTTCAGACACTAGTCATGGGTCTAGATCATTACTTGTGCTTCTGACCAACTGGCTATAGGTTAGAGGTTACCTCACCCTCCTCCTCAGGTTTGATCAATTTTCTAGAGCATCTCACAGAACTCAGAAAAACATTTTACTTACTAAATCACCAGTTTATCATAATGGGTTATAATTCAGGAACAGTCAGATGGAAGAGATGTGTAGAGAAGGTAGAGGGAAAGGACCAGGAGCTTCCATGTGGACACCAAATGCCATTCTTCACAAATCTCTGTGTGTTTCACCAACCCAGAAGTTCTCTAAAACCAGTATTTTTGGAGATTTATGGAGGCTTTATTACATAGGCATATTTGATCAAATCATTGGTAACAGAACAGAATCAACCTCCTGTCTCTTTCCCTTCTCTGGAAATCAGGTTCTGAGACTAGAAGTTCCTACTCTTTAATCATGTGGTTTGTTTCTCTGGCAACCAACACTCCATCCTTAGGTGATCTAGGGGCATTCCAAAAGTCACTTCCTTAACATAACAAAAGAACTCTTTACTAAAATCATCATTTAGGAAATTCCAAGGATTTTAGGAGCTCTGGGCCAGAAATGGAGATAAAGACCAAATATATATTTTTAGTATAAGTCACAATTCACAGGATGATTGCTTTTTGCAGCAATCTGTGCGTAGATAGGGATTACTGATTGAATAAATCTTTGTGATATAAATACATAATGAAGTTGGTTAAGCATTTGCCTTCAGCTCAGGTCATGATTCCAGTATCCTGGGATCAAGTCCCACATTGGGCTCCCAGCCCCACGGGGAGTCTGCTTCTCCCTCTGACCTTCTTCCCTCTTATGCTCTCTCTCACTTTCCTCTCTCTCTCAAGTACATAAATAAAATCTTTTTTAAAATTTTAAAAAGTAAATAAATACATAATGAAGAGATAGAGATACTGGAAGAGAAAAAAACTCAAATTAGCATTTCAGAGTTAAATAACAGAAGAAACATTAACAAAGATAAAAGTTGATGCCTCCAAGGAATGCAAGTAGGCGATGAAGAAGACACAGATGGGTTCCACTGTGTTGTTATAAAATGTTTAATATGAATTGGCTTTTTAAACTATGTACAAATTTTATTAAAGACCTTAATAAAATGCCCAGAAGAAAGAGCTTTAAAAGTAAACATCTTTACATGGTTTTAAACTATAAATGCAAATGAACACACAAATCTACAAACTATGAACCCAGAGAAAAAAGCATATGACTGGGTTCTTCTCCGCATACCACAGGAAAAAAACAAAATAACAACAGCAACAACAACAACAACAACAATAAAAACCAGTATCTTTTTTTTTTTTTAATTTCAGCCCATTTAATAGGTATAAAATAGCAATAAAATATTGACTTAATTTATATTTGTTCCATCATTACTGAGCCTAGACATCTTTTCCAAAGTTTACTGGCATGTTTCCTCCAGGAAACTTCTTGTTTATTTCCTTCTCCCACTTTCTCATGAGTTCTTATCTCTGGGGGGTATGTGTGAGTAGAGGTATAGATCGTGCTTTAGTTCTCAACTATTCCTTAGAATTGCCTGCCTGTCCAGATTTTTCTTCCTCAACAGATAGATAAAAATCTCACTCTCAACTAAATGTCATAATTTTATAACTTTTTAACTGAGCCTTCATTATTTCCCATTATTTTTTTTTTTCCTTCTTCAACTATCTGGAAGGTAAATACTTGATTGTTGTGCATGCAGAGTGGCTCAAACACAGTTACATTGCAGTGTTCATTGGAAACCTCACACACAAGAGAAGTTCACACATCAGAAAATTCATCTGATGAGTCTGCAGGTTGCTCGGGTGGCATTCTCCTGTCACTCCTTGCCATCTCGTGTATCCTCTTTTACCCTGCTTGGGACTGTTAGGAGTGAATTGGACAGTTAGTCAGGGCCAGGGTCCCCAGTAAGAAAATATGGAGTCAGGATACTGAGGATAAGACCACACTAACATCAGCTTTACAGCTTAGACAGAACCGCACTAGCATTCTGTTTTGTAGTCCTAAATGTTATAAGATAAAGCAATCACAAAGCTTTTGTTACCATCATGGGCAAGGAGCAGTTAAGACCTAAGCCTCTGGAGGCAGTCAAAAAAGACTATCACCACGTAGACATTAACCAAGTAGGTAGACAGACACATGATCAAAACCCTAATTGGCATGACTCAGCACACTTTGATTGCTTAAGACAGTTCCACAAAAGAACTCATAAAAACCTCTAACCTTAGAAACTCTGGTGGCAACTCTTTTCCATCCCCTCCCTCTTTGGGAGCTTTGTACTATTACTCAATTAACTGTGCTTTGCTGCTCACCACTCTTCTGGTCTACCCCAACATTCTTTGAAGTGACGTGCCCAAGAACCTCAGGCACTAAAGGAAAAGAAACCCTGCAAGGGTAAGCACAGGGAAACAACAGTAAATCTACTCTTTAAAAAGACATTCAGTAGATGAATGAACTATTAGCCTCCCATTCTTTGTAGTCAACACCATCTCAGCAAGCAATTTTCTTAGACAGTCACATTTGTGTTTTAAATAAAATTGTATGTATTTAAGATAAAAAATGTTGTTTTTTGGTATTAAATTTCTACTTCTTCCTTTGCTGAGTTACCTCTCCTATGGACTCTGGTAGGAGTGTGTAGGCTGGTCTTGGGGTAGGGGAGTGGTAGTGGTGGTGGTTGTTGGTGGATATTAAGTCATAGGAATACAAATGTACTCCCAGGTGTTAAATTCATTTTTTAAAAATGTGTATTTAGTTGTTTGTCACCACCATTTTTCCCTACCTTGGGACTACGGAGCAAGAGGTCTTATTCTACTTAGTATACTATTAAATAAATGTTTTAAGTGTACAAACAGTACAAAATGGGTAAAATCTTGTATTCAAGGAGAATGCCTGATTTCGATATTCTTCTAAAACGTACGCTAAAATAAGGGTTTGGGTATATAGGAGTCATTTCAGAAAGTACAAGTGTGGGGAGCATGTAACAGCAAAGAGAAAATAATCCCTTTAACGTTTTCATTAACGTGTGATCTATTGCTGTAGGCTCAGGCTCACTGGAGATTCTAGGCAGCATGTATCACAGCATCGTCCCATTGAGGAACAAGGACAGGGCAGCTGACATGTTGACCTTAACACCATTCCTATCCTCACTAGATCAATATTGAACCTAGGAACATTAAATGCCAGCCTCTATAGGGCTGCCTCTCCTATGAATTTTAGCAAGCTTTGAAGATAGTAGAGAACATGTCCATGCAGAGAGATGAAAAGGCAGAGGTAGTTAAAAAAAGATAACACTAATAAGACCCTTTATTTTTGCCAGTGAACTTTGAGGTGGACTGAGATACAGGGCAGAGTCCCAATACCAGGTATGGTGAAGCCGTAACCATTCAGCTAAGTTTTTTCTTATTCTAAATTCAGTTGTCTGTGTGCTTCCAATCATCTACATTTCAGTTACAGGAGGAAGATGGTTCGTTTCCACGGAAACCTCAGAGACAAAAAAGTACAGGAGAATTTCAGTCTTCTAAGCTTTTTATTTTTATTTTTGGTTATCAGCTATTTAAGTTTGACTCGTATATGTCTAACTGTCCACAGTCCTGAGTGAAAAGAAAGAAATTCTATCTTGTGCTAAACTGATCTTGCGTCTGTGGATAAAATGAGAAATTCTATAGACTACCTTATGTTTCTCTTCAACTAATCCAAACTGATAAGCATGGTTGTTAAATTATCATAATAGATAGTAAAATAGTTAAATTGTAACAATTTCCCAGGTTTAGGTGAGCGGGAAAAATCTTGGGGAAATCTTGGTCATTGAAAAATCATCTTTGACATGGGCCCATACCTAAGAGTGTCTATTTAGTGCCATATGAGGACGTTTTGTAAGTAGCTTTGAAATGCATTTGATAATTCAGTGGACATATTCCATAGATAGCATATTTCATTATAACTATAGAATATTCTTTAGACCTAAAACTATAAAGATGATTAACCAAGTTTTGTGCCACATATTTCGACTAAAGGAATTGTTCTTGTCCCCTGTAAGAACGAGCAAATGGAAAGAAAAAAAAAATTTAAAATGGGTAAGCTGGAAGCAGGCAAGGATGAAAAAGAGATAACGGTGACTGCGTTGGAAAGAACTGGAACGTTTCATGCCCTGGGTATCTGAAGCATTCAAAGACAATTTAGGATAATTGAAGGGCTTATGATGAAGATGTCTGGGAGAATAGAGTCAGGGGGAGTACAATGACAGGGAACAATAAGAAGCCCCCTTGTCTAAAGTCCTCCCTCTGCATAATGGAGAGAGCTCTTGTTATGAAGACTCCCTCAGACTAGACTTTTGTAAGGTTCTGATTTTTATAAGCAAACTGCAAAATTAATATAATTTGCATTCATGTATTTTATGTTAATTATAATTATCAAAATGCATTTGAGTTCCGAAGAGGCTATTGGGAATCTGTATTGTTCAGGGTCTCATAAATTCTAAGATAGGCTTAATTAAGACTAAGTAAAGTGGGGGAATGCTAAACAGTGAATAGAATCCTCAGGGTATTCAGAAAATGGGTAGGAGATTCTTAGTCTGGGGAGCAGGGATGAGTTCATGACCTAAGTTCAAGATATGAAAGAAATTGGGTTTGACAGTAGGGAGTAAGTCTGGCATCACCTTTATACATATGGAAACTGTAGTTAGATTTATAAATTGGGATATGGTTGGGAGCTTACCCTACTCAAATCCAGGATAGCAATAAGTAAAAGAATTGCAAAAAGAAACTCCTGGCTCAGAAAACAAATAAAGAAGGAAAAAATTGAATTATGTATCAAAATAAGAGGAATTTAAAAGAAAAACAAAGAAAAAGAACAACAAACAAAAACAAAAGAAAAAGCTGACTCCTTTTTCTGTCGTTGAGGTAAAGAAGAGACCATGAATTGATAATGGACATTTCTAGATGGATTAAGCTTTATTTATTTATTTATTTATCTTTATTTATTTATCTTATTATCTTTATTTTTTATTTTTATTTATTTTTTAAAAGATTTTATTTATTTATTTGACAGAGATCACAAGTAGGCAGAGAGGCAGGCAGAGACAGGGGGAGAAGCAGGCTCTCTGCTCAGCAGAGATGCAAGGCTCGAACCCAGGACCCTAGAATCATGACCCAATCTGAAGACAGAGCCTTCACTGAGCCACCCAGCTGCCCCTTAGCTGGGATATTCTTTAATTTCTTAATTCACTTATTTACTCAACAGACATTAATTGAGCAAATGCCATCTGAAAATTCTGTGTCAGTCAGATCCAATACTGTAAAATCTCCAAAATATCTTTAAATGCTGCATAATTAGATTAAGCATCAGTTTCCTTTTCTAAATTTGCTGACATGATTATGATTTATATTATGATAAATCTTCATGTTCGTAAAATAAAATCATTTCACTCCTTCAAATATATTTACTTGATAGAATGTTACAATAAACACCTGATTTTTAGGTAAGACCTAATGAAAGATGTCAAGGGAGATAATCTACTCTTGCTGTGCAAAAATCATTTTCACATACATTATCTATTTTATTAATAGTTCAGTATCTGTTGAATAGTTCAGTATTTATAATTGGCCAAATGGATTTGAACTATATCAAACGATCACTATGTCTCAAGCTTTGTGCTAGGCTAGGTATTATAGATTTTCTTCTAAGTGTAAGTTATGGTATTTGCCCTCACAGAAGTTACACTGTGAGTGAGAAGTTCAGGCATATTATTTTGACTGGGTACAATGACTTCAAAATACATTTGACATGGGTCAAGGTAATATTATTATCTCATTCCAGATAATGAAAGTGAAATTCATGATAAAGCAACTTACGCAGAGATAACTGATAATAGATGATTACGTGCCAAAGAGTACAGGGGACCACCGTCTGAGTGCAAGTCAAGTGTTCTCTACTGGACTGGGAAATCCTTCACAGAAGGATTGGTTAGTGTACTGGAGTGGGTCAAAGGAACAATAGAAAAATCAGGTAACTTGAATACAAATATTACCACCTAAACCTCTTTGAGTTATAGCATTTTTCTGCTTCCTTAACATTATTTTTGTCTTTCCATGCTAGAGCTGTGGTGAAGGAAAAGATTATCCACAGAAGTCATGTTTCTAAATGTTCTCATTTCTTTACAACTTGCATCAGACTGAGGGATGGAAAACAAGTGGTCCCATTGTATTCTAACTGGTCCAAAGCCTTCGATCCAATACTCACTGCTTCATCTGATTTGTGCCCTTGTGTGCAAGTAATAATAAACCTTGATCTTTGTACTACTGAGGAAAAATTGTTTTGAAAGAACAGCTGCCATCTACATAAGGAAAACCAGAACCAAAAGCAAATAATGCCTTAACTAATGTTGCCCTGAAACTTTTTACCTTGGTTATTTGATGCATTTTATTTTTTTCTCTTTGTGTTTATCTATTCCTCTATCCCCCAAGGCTCTTTCTAGAAAGACCTCACCAAATAAATTGGTAATTCTGCTAAATAATAAATGGTGATGAAAGTATTAGATTTTCCTGGGAATAAAAATAAGTCGAGCTTCACTTTTAGGTTTGAAAATTTTATTATTAAATTAAATTCACTTACTGAATTTGAAATAAATTCAAAGCAAAGGATCTCTTAATTCTTCTGAAACATCTGATAATCAAAAATCCAATATCCAGGAAACACATTGATGACCCAAGACTCTCTGGAACTCATGTCTGGATTAGCTTCAGCAGCCATAGAATGGATGCAAGTTCCAAATCTCCCTTAATTGCAAAGTGAACTCAGTGAGCCATAGAGCATAAAAGGAAAACTGTGTGGAATGTGGCTAATTCCGCCTAGGACAATTTGAAGGGTCTGACACTGGATTTGGGAGCACTTGAACATCAAATTCTAAATAATAGATCTTAGCAACCTGCAAATCTTGAAAGCCCTATTTGACTCTTTCATTTTTATTTATTTTTTTATTTTTTTAAATCATGTACAGCATGAAGATAAATGCTTAAGAATTATGTTCTCTCTGGGAAGAGTGAAACAAAATAATTTCAAATAAAATATGAAGACACCTTTGCCTAAAATCTGAAACTTCTTTCCTGCTTCTGTAGAACATGATTAAGAGCTTTAGTCAGTGTTATGATGGATTAGCTTAATTCAGGTGGGTCTTGTTCCCCGCTCAGGCCACCCTCGAGTGGTTACGTAAACTCAGATTTAAATCAATAGAATCTTGAATTGTTTGTACTAGAGATATTTACTCTGGGAATTGGGTACTTATTTGCCTAGGAGATTTCTAAAGTATCATATCTTAGTGGGAGGTCAATATGGTTTATTGTCCTGTCAGTGACTAGAAACCTGTGTTAAAATACAAGCTTCTTGCGTCTGCTGCTTTTCAAGTGTTTGAGGAAATGTTCATTGGATAGATACTGGTATTTTCATAACTCAGGAGCCTAAGAGGACCTCAGCAATGGTAGAGGTCTCTATTTCAATGGAGAACTGACATACAATTTGAAAGTAAAAAAAAAATATATATATATATATATATATATATATTAAGTGCGATTGTGTCAGGTACAATGAAACCTTTAAAAAGCATAAACCTATTCCTTGTCACCAAGACCTTATCATCTTTGTAAGGAGAGAGCACAAGGAATACAATAATAAATAATAGAGATATAAACGAAATACCGTGTTTTACCGTGCACATTACACGTGCAGCAAAACATAAGAGAAAGGGGAGTTCTTACAGATTCGGATATGAAGGAAAATCTTAGGATACCAGTGGCGCCTCAAGAGGGACTTGAAAGGATAAATCAGATTTGATTGGCACCAAAGAGTACGGAGGGTCATCAGGGTTTCGAGGAGGTGTGAGAGCCATGGCAAAGGGGCGGAAGGAGCAAGGGACATGAAGGAACAGTTCGTTCAGAGAAATGAAGGGTGAACTTGAGCAGCTGGGTTTTTCTGTTTTGTAGGACGTTGAAAGCCAGACTTAGCAACCAGTCTACAATCCCCGGTAGTGAAGAATGCCTCTATATTTTTTTTTTTTTAATTTTTTATTTTTGATAAACATATATTTTTATCCCCAGGGGTACAGGTCTGTGAATCACCAGGTTTACACACTTCACAGCACTCACCAAATCACATACCCTCCCCAATGTCCATAATCCCACCCCCTTCTCCCAAACCCCCTGCCCCCGGCAACCCTCAGTTTGTTTTGTGAGATTAAGAGTCACTTATGGTTTGTCTCCCTCCCAATCCCATCTTGTTTCATTTATTCTTCTCCTACCCACTTAAGCCCCCATGTTGCATCACCACTTCCTCATATCAGGGAGATCATATGATAGTTGTCTTTCTCTGCTTGACTTATTTCGCTAAGCATGATACGCTCTAGTTCCATCCACGTTGTTGCAAATGGCAAGATTTCATTTCTTTTGATGGCTGCCTAGTGTTCCATTGTGTATATATACCACATCTTCTTGATCCATTCATCTGTTGATGGACATCTAGGTTCTTTCCATAGTTTGGCTATTGTGGACATTGCTGCTATAAACATTCGGGTGCATGTGCCCCTTTGGATCACTACATTTGTATCTTTAGGGTAAATACCCAATAGTGCAATTGCTGGGTCATAGGGCAGTTCTATTTTCAACATTTTGAGGAACCTCCATGCTGTTTTCCAGAGTGGCTGCACCAGCTTGCATTCCCACCAACAGTGTAGGAGGGTTCCCCTTTCTCCGCATCCTCGCCAGCATCTGTCATTTCCTGACTTGTTGATTTTAGCCATTCTGACTGGTGTGAGGTGATATCGCATTGTGGTTTTGATTTGTATTTCCCTGATGCCGAGTGATATGGAGCACTTTTTCATGTGTCTGTTCGCCATCTGGATGTCTTCTTTGCAGAAATGTCTGTTCATGTCCTCTGCCCATTTCTTGATTGGATTATTTGTTCTTTGGGTGTGGAGTTTGCTAAGTTCTTTATAGATTCTGGACACTAGTCCTTTATCTGATATGTCGTTTGCAAATATCTTCTCCCATTCTGTCAGTTGTCTTTTGATTTTGTTAACTGTTTCCTTTGCTGTGCAAAAGCTTTTGATCTTAATGAAATCCCAGTAGTTCATTTTTTCCCTTGCTTCCCTTGCCTTTTGCGTTGTTCCTAGGAAGATGTTGCTGCGGCAGAGGTCGAAGAGGTTGCTGCCCGTGTTCTCCTCAAGGATTTTGATGGATTCCTTTCGTACATTGAGGTCCTTCATCCATTTTGAGTCTATTTTTGTGTGTGGTGTAAGGAAATGGTCCAATTTCATTTTTCTGCATGTGGCTGTCCAATTTTCCCAGCACCATTTATTGAAAAGGCTGTCTTTTTTCCATTGGACATTCTTTCCTGCTTTGTCGAAGATTAGTTGACCATAGATTTGAGGGTCTATTTCTGGGCTCTCTATTCTGTTCCATTGATCTATGTGTCTGTTTTTGTGCCAGTACCATGCTGTCTTGATGATGACAGCTTTGTAATAGAGCTTGAAGTCCGGAATTGTGATGCCACCAACGTTGGCTTTCTTTTTCAATATCCCTTTGGCTATTCGAGGTCTTTTCTGGTTCCATATAAATTTTAGAATTATTTGTTCCATTTCTTTGAAAAAGATGGATGGTACTTTGATAGGAATTGCATTAAATGTGTAGATTGCTTTAGGTAGCATAGACATTTTCACAATATTTATTCTTCCAATCCAGGAGCATGGAACATTTTTCCATTTCTTTGTGTCTTCCTCAATTTCTTTCATGAGTACTTTATAGTTTTCTGAGTATAGATTCTGTGTCTCTTTGGTTAGGTTTATTCCTAGGTATCTTATGGTTTTGGATGCAATTGTAAATGGGATTGACTCCTTAATATCTCTTTCTTCTGTCTTGCTGTTGGTGTAGAGAAATGCAACTGATTTCTGTGCATTGATTTTATATCCTAACACTTTACTGAATTCCTGTATAAGTTCTAGCAGTTTTGGAGTGGAGTCTTTTGGGTTTTCCACATATAGTATCATATCATCTGCGAAGAGTGATAATTTGACTTCTTCTTTGCCGATTTGGATGCCTTTAATTTCCTTTTGTTGTCTGATTGCTGAGGCTAGGACCTCTAGTACGATGTTGAATAGCAGTGGTGATAATGGACATCCCTGCCGTGTTCCTGACCTTAGCGGAAAAGCTTTCAGTTTTTCTCCATTGAGAATGATATTTGCGGTGGGTTTTTCATAGATGGCTTTGATGATATTGAGGTATGTGCCCTCTATCCCTACACTTTGAAGAGTTTTGATCAGGAAGGGATGTTGTACTTTGTCAAATGCTTTTTCAGCATCTATTGAGAGTATCATATGGTTCTTGTTCTTACTTTTATTGATGTGTTGTATCACATTGACTGATTTGCGGATGTTGAACCAACCTTGCAGCCCTGGAATAAATCCCACTTGGTCGTGGTGAATAATCTTTTTAATGTACTGTTGAATCCTATTGGCTAGTATTTTGTTGAGTATTTTCGCATCTGTGTTCATCAAGGATATCGGTCTATAGCTCTCTTTTTTGGTGGGATCCTTGTCTGGTTTTGGGATCAAGGTGATGCTGGCCTCATAAAATGAGTTTGGAAGTTTTCCTTCCATTTCTATTTTTTGGAACAGTTTCAGGAGAATAGGAATTAGTTCTTCTTTAAATGTTTGGTAGAATTCCCCCGGGAAGCCGTCTGGCCCTGGGCTTTTGTTTGTTTGGAGATTTTTAATGACTGTTTCAATCTCCTTACTGGTTATGGGTCTGTTCAGGCTTTCTATTTCTTCCTGGCTCAGTTGTGGTAGTTTATATGTTTCTAGGAATGCATCCATTTCTTCCAGATTGTCAAATTTATTGCCGTAGAGTTGCTCATAGTATGTTCTTATAATAGTTTGTATTTCTTTGGTGTTAGTTGTGATCTCTCCTCTTTCATTCATGATTTTATTTATTTGGGTCCTTTCTCTTTTCTTTTTGATAAGTCGGGCCAGGGGTTTATCAATTTTATTAATTCTTTCAAAGAACCAGCTCCTAGTTTCGTTGATTTGTTCTATTGTTTTTTTGGTTTCTATTTCATTGATTTCTGCTCTGATCTTTATGATTTCTCTTCTCCTGCTGGGCTTAGGGTTTCTTTCTTGTTCTTTCTCCAAGAATGCCTCTATATTTTTGAACAAGGAGGGAATGTTGGGGAAAAGCCAATGTGCACAAGCATGTAACATATATGTATATATGAATATGTACTATATGTATATGTATGTATACTATGTATATGGTGTCTATACCTATAATGTTTACATATATAATATACACATATTTATAGTGTGTTTTTAATATATCGGCGGGAAGAAAGAAAGATGGGAGAGACAGAGGCAGGGGAGAAGGGAGAAGGGACTGAAGGAAAGAGGGAATGAGGGAGGGAGGGGGGAGGAAATGTTGGAGCAGCCAACAAGCTGGTTTAGAAGGAAAAGAGATTGAAGGCAGACAGAGGAATTAAAAAAAAATCAAAAAACTGTTAAATGTATTCAGTGAAGGGGTCAATGAGAAACTACAGAGAGAGTAGCCGTGGGGACACCTCCACAGACTGTTCTTTAGGCCAGTTTGTTTAAATCAATACAATGGGGGAGGGGAATGAATGAAGAAGAAGATAATAGAGTTTCAATTCTGTGCTTATTTTATAATTTTTTTTACTGGAGGCATGAATAAAAACATTGTGTACGATTGACAAAAAGATAATATGCTGAGAAATGTTACGGTTCCCTTGTCATCTTGTAGCAGACTGGCATGTATTTAGAACCCCTAACAATGTGGACGTCACATTTATTCTCTGAGGAATGTCAAAGACAAATGCCATTTCTCAGTACAGTTACCACAGTGTGATCTTTGCAATTAAAAAAAAAAAAAAAAGACCTACAACATTCTTCTTTAACTTTGCCCTTTGAAGTAATTTTACATTAATATTAGGTTACAAAAAGGGTACAGAAAGTTCCCTAATACCTTCACTCAGACCCCCAGTGGCAGCATCCTACATAACCATGTACAATGGCCAAATCATTGTGAACCCTGCTGTAATACCATTAACTAAATCACTCACCTCTTTTGGATTTTACCATATACTCAATCGTGGCACATATATAAATTTTTATTATATGTATAGTGTTACATGGCAGCCTCACAATCAGGATGCTCTTCATATATTCTGGATATAAAACTGCAGATACATATTTTAAGCACCTAATGGCAAGTTTATATTACATTTAATTTAAATATATCACACTTATTTTTGCATTCCTGTATCCTAAATTTTTTCTTCCCTGAAACCACCTTATAAAGATATTATTCTGTATTTTCTTCTAACACATTTCTAGTTTTACTTTCTATATCTATGTAATTAGTACACCTTAAATTTATGCTGTGTATTGTGCAAGATAATCAGATCTTATTCTTTTTCCACATGGAGAGTCAATTTCCTCAACATTGCTTATTTTAAAACATCTACTCTTCTCTGGTAATTCATGTTATCAAGTTGTTAAATATCCTGAGCTTTCACTGTATTCTTTTTCTTATTACTCAGTCTAGTTCAACTCATATATTTGTGTACTTTAATGGATATTTGTGTTTTTATGTATTTTTGTTTTCCTCTTTTTGCAATTTCTTTAGCTACTTTCTTGCTCTCTTATTTTGTCATACAAATTTTGAGATAACCTTGTCAAAACCTTTGTGAAAATATATTATTTTCCCTAAAGCTACATTGAATATCTCAATTTCTCTGAATAGAAACAACATATTTCCTTACCTAAGAAAAATATTTATTTTTGTCTTCCTTTAAGGCTTTCCATACAAATATAGAAAGATCTTGTAAGTCTTTACATTTATGTTAAATAATTTATTTTTATTCTTTTAGTTGGTTATTACTAAATTATAAATGTGCCATTGATTGTTCTTGTGGGGAAAGAGGTGATATGTAGTTGTATCTGAAAGGAGAACTGAGAGATAGAATTTGTTTTCTCACCCACTAAATTTTGTATTGTTACTATTGATTGTTTCTTCCTACCCATTAAAATTTTTTTTTCTCTTTTCAATCTGTGGTTTCTCTCTCTCTCTCTTTTGCATGGACTGGGACGTCCCACAAAATCTGGAGCAAAATGGCTATGAAAGGGATTCTTATCTTTTTCTACCTTAAAGGAAATAATTCATTAAAAGTGATATGTAACTTTTTTATATCATATGTTGAGTCAATGAAACCTTTTTCATTAGCTTGATCTAAATGTTTGGTTATGATAATGGGAATTAAATGTTAACAGGTATTTTCCTATTTATAATCATATATTTTTATCCTTTATACTAATAACAAGTAATTGAGTTAAATAGATTTGTTTATTATAAGCCATCTTTATATATTATATTCCGGGGAAAATTCTAACTTGTCATAATGTGAAATTATTTTCAAGTACTGCTGGGGCGCCTGGGTGGCTCAGTGGGTTAAAGCCTCTGCCTTGGGCTCAGGTCATGGTCCCAGGGTCCTGGGATTGAGCCCCGCATCAGGTTCTCTGCTCTGCGGGGAGTCTGCTTCTCCCTCTCTCTCTGCCTGCCTCCCTGCCTACTTGTGATCTCTATCAAATAAATAAATTAAAAAAATATTTCTGTGTAAAAGTTATGAATATAATTATTTTTGGCAACTAAATTCTGAGGTGAGGTTGGGTGTTAAATTTCCATTTTCATACTGTGCTTGTCCTGTTTTGGAATCAGTGTCACCAAATGGAATTAGTGTCTTCCACTTTTCCTACTATACTTAAAAGTCTGTATAACCCAGGGGTTATTATTCCCTAAATATTCGATTTATCAAAAAACTACACGAAGTGTTTTTCTATGGAATAGACATGAAGTAGAATTAGGGGGTAATAATTTCTTATTTTAATTTTTAATTTGTATATTTAAAAAGCAAGAATGAAACTGAATTATGTTTCACAAACTTATCCTTCTTTTTCCTTTTTAGCAAAATTTTTCGATTGTCTTTGCTGAATTTGTGTCTTTCTTGGGTTATTCCTGTTTATGTAAAAGGGCTCTTTGCCTTTATTTCCTGTTTTTTCCTATATTTGCAGTGTGTTGGTAGTAATAGTAGTCGTAGTAGTAGCAGCGTAATAGTAGTAATAACACTATTGTTGTCCATGGACTTTCTGGTAAAAAGTATATTTAACATTTTATGCATTTGAATTATCATATTTTTCTTTGGTTTCTATTTAAGATATATATAAAATCTCCATACATTTGATTCTAAAACCGGTAGTGTTTTCTTTTCTTTTTTAAAAAAGTGATTAAATCTTTGATCTATCATTTATTTTTATATGGGCACTGAGCAAAGAATTCAATAATATTATTTTCCCAAATGACCCACTAGTTTTGTGAAAAAGATGGCTGTTTACTCTTCTACCACCTAACGAACGATTGCTCTCTTCCCCCACTGCAACTGGCAAGTAAGGCTTACTTTTGCTGAGTAACCACAGTTGAAAGCCACTAAGACTTAAAACAACACGGTTTTATGTTTCACTGTCATTATATGTCTATCATGGCCATTTTCTATCCTGGGATTCAACTAAGGATACCACACAGTATGTATTCATTAAGTCTCCTTAAAATCCCCTCTTCCAATTTTTCTCAATTGTTTCTTGTTTTTCTCGACCTCAAGCGTTCTGAAGAGCACTGGTCGGGTGTTTTGTAGAATACTCTTCACCCTGAGTCTAGCCTGTGCTTTCTCATGGATTAGACTGGAATTTGTATTTGGTTGGGGGAGAATATCACAGAGGTAAAGTTCCCTTCTCATTCCTTTCTTTCAGGGGCACATGATTATCAATATGACAAGTTTCTCCATTGTAAAGTTATAGTTCTTTTCTCTCCATTCTTTGTAAACAATTTGATAAATCAGCCCTCCGTCAAGAGCAGGTGAGTTAAGCTCACCTTTTGGAGGGGAGATTACATATACTATATGGCGTTCTTTTGTAAGGATAATATATTCTTTCTCTCCCACTTATTTCTTCAATAATTTACATCACCATGGCCTCATGGGTGTTTATTTTATAATAGTTTCCTTTATTGTGTGTGTGTGTATGTGTGTGTGTGTGTGTGTTTAGTTTTTTATCAATGTGATATCAATTCTTTCACTATACACTAAAACTATAAAACAAATAAGCAAAAACATTGGAAATATCCAGTTGTGAAAAGTTTGAAAAAATTCATCTGGGCAACTTTCTAAAAAGCTGGATAGGTAGCACTTTGATCATTTTCTTTCTTTTTCTCCTTTCTTTTTTTCTTTTTTCTTTCTTCTTTCTTTCTTTCTTTTTTTTTTTTTTTTTTTTTTTGTGTGTGCTTCCCTTATGTCTATTAATGCGTTTGACATTTGTGAGCCAATTAGGCGTATCACGCTGACACACCGAAGTGGATAATATATGCCTTGTGTGTCCTAAAATGAGACATTTTGTTTGGATCTGAAGACATTTGAATTTAGGATCAAACTTTGCCTCTCCTCTTAAGTGTGTATTCATTGAACTTACATTTTATAAGTTTAATTTTGCTTTTCTTTTATGGCTCTTCTAGAGTTCTCAAATAATGAACAAACCTATGTCGTTTGTGTCATTTATTATAGATTTTTATGTTTGGGCTATACTTTCTTACTGTAGCATGAAGTGTAAACTCAAACTGTACCTAGTATGGACACATTCACATGTTCTTATCCAAAAAATGATAATGCCGTCCCTTCTCTACTCAGTGATGCTAATTGCCAGGCAAACCGGTGTATGCCCAGGGGTAGGCAGGTTATCTCTCCCTCAAGAGTTTTGTGACTTACCATATCTGTGTTGACAGGCTTTTCCTAAGATAATAGCATATCACAGTGTTTTAGTATATTATCTGCCAGACAGAATTATCCTTCCTTGACAGTAATTTGTCTTTCAGAAACTCAGTGTCTCCTGATTTAAAATCCCTTATATCTGTCATCATATCCATATTGGTCCTTTCATTAGATTTTTCCAAAGTTTGAACAATATTTAACGTGTGTCTCAGAGAGACATTGAAATTAGCCCCTCCCTCTCCTCCCATCCTTTCCTATTAACTTTCTTGAAGCTGAGTAGAAGTTCTTTGATTACTTTATTCCCCATCAAAGTGGTTAGTTTATGTGGATCTGTGGTAGGCACAGACATAGTCTGGTATTTCCCATTATAATGATTTTATTAGTAGGAAGGCTTTCCCTTCCATGGTCTTCCTAATAGTCAAAAACTTGCATTTGTCAATCTCAGAAAAGAAAAGCAAAGTGTAAGTTGTTACAAAGACTTAATATATCATTCAAGACAAAAACTATTAATTTCAAGAGAAAGACACAGAAGACTTAAATTACCTGCCGCCTCTTGGAGACTTTGCTAGAGAAGATCTGATAAAAGATGGCACTGGACCTTTTCTAGCCAAGGAGTGATAATTCTCCCTGTTTTAGTACAGAACCATATACCAGACAAAAACTATACATGATTTTTTTATTCTTCTATAATTACTTTGTGCAAATTGGAACTGTAGCTATCTTTCAACTAGTCTAGAATTCACAAAAGCTTTCCTGATGGAAAAACTGTCCTGTTCCACCAGAGAAACATAATTATGTACCTGGAATCAGTTTTAATCACTTTACACAGATAAAGGAAAAATACCAGATAGTAAAAAAAAAAAAAAAAAAAAGAATTTATTTAAAACCTAGTGAAGATGGTGTAAGTTACACACACATTGAAGACCTAATGTTAGGGGAAGAAGAGTACACGTACCTTCCAATCCTTTTCTTTTTGCTGGTTGTAAAGATCGTTTTAAATTTAAGAAGACCAGGGGCACCTGTGTGGCTCAGTAGGTTAAAGCCTTTGCCTTTGGCTCAGGTCATGATCTCAGGGTCCTGGGATTGAGTCCCAAGTTGGGCTCTCTACTCAGGGAGCCTGCTTCCCCCTCTCTCTCTGCCTGCCTCTCTGCCTACTTGTGATCTCTCTATCACATAAATAAATTAAAAAAATATTAAACTTAAGAAGGCCAAAATAACATAGAGTAGTGCGAATTGGATAAAGGTCTATTTCATCCCGACCCTGTCTATATTGGTAATGGTTTATGTGTGCCAATGAAGCCATTTAGAGAAATACAGTCTGCTGATTCTGGAGGAATAAAGCAAAATCTACTTAAAAAGTCTGAGTCACATAATAGAACACATTACACCACTTTGATGGAGTATCTATGTGACCTTTGACAAGCCAGTTCCTATATCTGGTCTATGATCTGCGAGATCCCTTCCAATTCAAAATCTTCAATGACTCTCAGCCAATCCTAGTTGATATGTGGTTTCAGAACCAGCAGCATCATCAGCTGAAATGCAGATTTTTAGACTGCATTTCAGACTTACAGAATCAGAGTCTCTGGGGGTGGGAGGTTGGTTTTAACAAGCTCTCCTGGTGATTCTTTTGAAAACTAAAGGTGAAAAGCACTATACTGAGACATTTTAGTGACAACTGGAAATAAGTAAGAACACACAAACAAGTAGGCTACAGGGAACAACAGGAAGTTCTGAAGGAAGATGTGGTTTCTCTCTGGGTGTAGGAGCAACCAATAGACAGAGTTGAGGATGCATTTCTTGTTGTGGTAGAACATATTTTGGCTCATTCTAAACATCCGTGAATGGTAGTGGTTGTCCACTATGGGGAATTCTTTTTCTTTGTTTTGTAAAAATAGTGGTGTCACTAGAGTGTAGTCTCACTCTGACTACAGAACCAAGGAAGGAGGAAAGCCTTGCAAAAAAAAAAAAAAAAAAAAAGCCTTGGCAAACAATACTTGCTTACATGCTTATGGTGCACTTTTCTCTCTGCGGCACTCTGGAGGCTGGTGCTGCTGTGCTGCCCTGAACTTGCTCCGGTTTCTGGTCTCCAAATGCACAAAAGCCCATTTTTCTTTATGACACCCAAGATCACAATACAGACTATAACACTGCCAGTCTTCTAGTCCTGACACAGGCCCCTGCAAGGAAAAGACCCTATGGTAATAACAATAATCACTTTCCTATCAAACAAAGAAAACTCATGATTCAAACAAGACTTTCCCTTGGTGCTTATAATATCAGCTTTACTGTACCTGTGGCCATATAAACAAAGCCATGGAGAGAGAAGAGAATCAACCACAAAAACATAGCAGGAGCAGAATAAAGAGATGATGGCCTCCAGAAGACAAAAGAATGGCACTATCCAAGAAAAGGGATCTGATGCCCTTCAAGGACATTCAGCACAGCTGAAACCAAGGAGAAGGCCCACGGTCATGCTACCCAAAACTTCCTAGCATGTTCTTATAGAAACCTGGTTTACTCCATCAGCAGTTCAAGAGTTTAATTCTAGCTGGAGGGAAGCTGGGGTTTTAAAAAAGGAGTAATTTCTGAAATCTTGAAGGTGGCCAGAATAACAAAGCATTACTGCCACAAGAAGCCCACAATAAATCTTTATTGAATATGGGAATAAATGAGTAAATGAACCTGAACCAATGAAGTAACAAATGACAGCATGTGCAATTAAAGTTTTTTTCAAATACAAAGTGCAATGCAGAGGAAGGAGATTCAATCTCAGTTATTCAAGTAGGTCCAAGTGATATTACTTTCCTAGTAGATGGTTTGAAGAAAAAGGGAACTTTGAGAACTATAGTATACAAACAGATTAAATGTTCCAATGGGAAGTTGGTATATCACTGTAAAGAGCTCAGGCTTTGGTGCCACCCTGATTATGTTCAAATCCTGACTTTGCCATTTGGTAGACAGATGTTTCAATGTCCAAAGGTCTGTAAAGGGGGTAAAATATCCCCAACCCATGGACTTGATTTGTAGATCAAATAAGCCAATCTGATAAAATACTTTGATAGAGCTCACTTAATTATTAACTGATTATTATTAACACCGTAGGTATGAAACACCATATGTCACCAAGTAAATTTTAGATTGATGCACTTGTCTGAGAGAGAGGACAAACACTGCTTGTTTCCCTTTTGCTTAATATTTCAATGGTTAACCAGAGAAAATCGAGAGAATTTTAAGGTAAGGAAACAGCTTGGTCAGACCCCATTGCCCCTATGACAATAGCCACTAAATATTTTAGGAGTTAAAACTCCAGCAATGCTGAAACTCATGATTTTCAACAGAATTTTTTTTTTCCCAGACTCTAAAAGTTTCCTGCTGTATACACAGACACACACACATGCACATGAAAATTATTATGCCTTGTTTAAGAAAAAAGGGTCCGAAAATGAAAGTCACAATTCAGAGAATATAGAGTGCTCAGATGAAAGAGAAAATGCTATAACAAAATGCAGATCCTACAGTGCACCCCAGATCCCAAGAAAGTGGGCTTTCAGAATGAGCGATTCCTTGCAAAAGGGAAGGGAGGAAGGAAAGGAGGAGGGAGAGAGGGAAGGAAGGAAAGATGAACAGAAAGAAAGGAGGGAGGGAAAGGAAGGAGAGGGGGGGAAAAAAAAAAAAAAAAAAACCTGGCCTAAAGAGTAAATAGTGCTGAGAGTTTGCGAAGTTAATAAGAGAGAAGCAATCTCCTCCTAACAATACTATTGATAAAAACACGGTATTGAGAGGGAACTTTTAATTAAGTATGTAAGCAAGGGCTTAATTTTTTTTTTTCCCCTGCAGAAAAGTAATTAGACTCACACAAAGACGAGACATTCCAGAATAGTAAGGGTGGGAAACAGAGCAGGAGAAAGAGAAGGAAGGGTATCAGAGATTGAACAGAGGAGAAAACTAGACTCAAACCAGCAGATTTTTAAAATCTATTATTTGATGGGAAATAAAATTTGGAATTATTGACATACCTGGGTTTTATGTAGAATTATGGTTATGATGGTGAGTAATAATGACAAAATAGCTCTGTGGTACTCTTTCCTTGATGTGGATTCCTCCGTCTTTTTTAAACCAGTTTTTGGTTATGTGAGCCATTCTGTGTCAAAGAAACCTTCCAAACAATGCCATAGGTATTTATCTGATAAGGTGATTCTTTCCTGAAAATTAGAGACAAGAGTGAGCTGACTAGAGAAGGTAGAACACACTAGAAGAGATCCTTAGATAATATTCTCTTAAGCTTGTTATTACTTACTACGTATTAGACTTTCATAATTAATATGTCCTTTTGTTCATAGATGTCCAATTCTGTGGCATAGAAATAGTCCTAATGTCATGAATTGGACTTTCTGATGCTAAAAACTGTATCTTAACTACTATCTCAGGGTATGCTTCAGAAATTAGTGTTAATAGTTGAGAGAGCTCCTAATATTTTCTGAAATAAACTTGTGTCAAATTCTATGCATCCTATGAATTATTAGTACTTAATTCTGGAAAACCCTTTATGATTTTGGTATTTTTATCCCTTATAACTGATAAAGAAATTGAGGCCAGGTGTGCCTGGGTGGCTCAGTCAGATGGGCATCTGACTCTTGGTTTGGGCTCAGGTCCTGATCTTAGGGTCCTGGGATCCAGGTTGGGATGGACTCTGTGCCCAGCCGGGAGTTGGCTTGAAGAGCTACCCTCCTCCAACCCCCCACTTTCATGCTACCTCTAGCTCTAAAATAAATAAATAAATCTTTAAAAAAATAGAAACTGAGGCAAATACAAATTTACTAAATTGCGTGAGGTCACAGTGATGCAAGAGCTGAGTCTCTAAAACACACACTGAGCATATGTGTAAAGGCATATAAAAATTTGCTTCAGTGTATAAGTTGCTTCCCTAATTTATTTTTTTTATTTTACTTAGTATCTTTTGCAACTTGTAGGCGTAGTCATAATATAAAATAATTCTAGAGTATCTATGTTGAGTGTCAACTGCAGATTTTTTCCCTAAATATAAATTGGATTGCTCACAGTGAATTAAAAATCAAAAAGCGAGATTGTACGCAGTAAACAAAACAAAAAAGCTCATTCTGTGCATTTATCATCTCTAATTCTGGTAAAGAAATCAAATAGACTAAAGCATCATTCAGAATACCTTAATGTGAGCTTTTACCCATGACTCATTACAGGAAATATTTTTTAGCACTGAAAATGTGTCTACTTTGTATCAAATGGGCATACTTTCCCGTCTTAGAAGAGTTCACTCTCTTTCACATATTTAGGCCAAATGAAATGCATTATCCATCAACTGCTAAAAGCTCTTGTAATGTTTTTATCAAAAACACAAACTATGATGTAAGTCAGAGTTGACAGATTGAGAAATAAAAATAAGGGGTACATGGTTAAATTTGAATTTTAGATGGACAAAGAATTTTGTTTAGTGTTAAGGATAGGTTCTGCAATACTTGTGGGGACATACACTAAAAAAATATTGGTTGCCTATCTAAATTCTAAAAATGACTCAACATCCTGTCTTTGGCAGTTATAGTATAAGAAATCAAAATAAATCAAATAATTGGTAAAATTTTTGAAGATAGATATGTCAGATGTAAGTCTTCTCCAGTGATAAGTTGACCACTGCTGAAAATAAAAATACAATGTATACACATCTTTACTTTTCATATTGTAGCTTCATTAGTTGCTCAAATGCTTCCTGATAAGCTCCCTTTTCATGTTTTTTTTTAATAATTTTACCCTTTATTTTTTTCTCCTGGATTGTCATATTTAATGTGGTGACACTGGAATATTTTTGTTTCATGTTTATAAAAGGGGAGTACTATGATGAATAATTAAACCTAGGATGAGAAATTTTTAGAATTTCCTTAGAGGAAACACTGTTGTGCTGTTTTACTTTACCTTTTAAAGGGTGTTTGTACAGATATTAGCCTTCCTTCCTCAAATCCTATTAAGACGAGTCAATTATCATATGGTTTCACTTATTTGTGGAGCATAACAAATATCATGGAGGACAAGGGGTGTTAGAGAGGAGAAGGGAGTTGGGGGAAATTGGAAGGAGAGGTGAATCATGAGAGACTATGGACTCTGAAAAACAATCTGAGGGGTTTGAAGTGGCGGGGGGTGGGAGGTTGGGGTACCAGGTGGTGGGTATTATAGAGGGCACGGATTGCATGGAGCACTGGATGTGGTGAAAAAATAATGAATACTGTTTTTCTGAAAATAAATAAATTGAAAAAGTTAAAAAAAAATGAGATAAACTAAAGGCAGGTGGGAAGTCTCCATCTTGTCCCTCACAAAAATTCTGTTTAGAAAGTGCCAGATCTATTCTTTGCAAGATTATTAAAGGAGGGAGTCAACCCCAAAAGATGCCATTGAATTACCAGTATCTGGAACAAAAGGTAACTGATGGGGTGCCTGGATGTCTCAATAGGTTATGTGGCTGCCTTTGGCTCAGGTCCTGATCCCAGGGTCCTCGAGCTCCACCTCGAGCTCCTTGCTCAGTGCGGAGACTACTCTCCCTCTCCTTCCGCCTGCCTGCTTGCTGCTCCCCCTGCTTGTGCTCTCTCTCTTTCACTATCTCTCTATGTTGACACACAGATAAATAAAAAAAAAATATTTAAAAACCAGAAACAAATGTAACTATGTTTCCAGAGCCATTGTTAAGTGAGAAAGAGAAATTCATTTTATATTCCATATATCTAACTATAAAATGTTCTAATGCCTTTTTCTGACAAGTTAAATTGAAAATGAAAGTTCAACAGCTAGGATCACATTTGTATTTGTTTTAACATTCCAAATGCCCAACTTTGGGTCATACTGATAATAATAACTAGTATTAACCGAGTTTCCTTTTTATGTCAGCTTTCTTGTGCTAATTGTTTAATAAGAGTTATCTCCTTAAACTCACCAACAGTATGAAGCCGGTGGTGATATTATCCTCATTTTATTGATTAGGATACTTGCCTAAAGTCATATAAATAATAAGTGCCAGAACTTGTACAAGATAATGTCCTAGGTGAAGAAAACATTTTGAGCCCCCATTTTATAAATGGGACAAGAGTGACAAAATCTACAGAGGACCCTGAATTAAGTTGACATACATCTTTCCATTTTTTGATTGATTAGTCCCAATGCCAATACATACATTAAAAATAATTATATTTTTTAAATCATGATTTAAGACATTGCCCTATGGAAATAAAATAAGCTGTAGGAGCTAAACATAAGCAATCAGCTTTGTCTTTAAAGAACTAATGGATACTCCATCTATAGTGATTCTTGTCTTGGCTGCCTTTGGGAAATCCTGGAAAATTTTTAAAATACTAATGATGCATGAGTGCCCTCCTGGAGACCACGATTGATTCTACCTGGATTACAGACTGAGTATCAGGATGTTTTAAAGCTCCCTAATTGCTTGGAGGGGGGTATGTGTGCAAAAAAAACCAAAAGGCACTGTCACTACGTGCAGCATTTATAGGCTAAACATTAATGCAGCTGTTTACAGCAGTCTTTGCCGCTGTCTGAGCAACATTCAAGTTGGTCCTGGCAGCTTTTCTAGCTAGTATATAGGAATGACTCCTAAAAATATATTACTTTGAACAGACATCTATCCCAGATTCTCACTGGAAAACAGAACTAGAAAAGAAGGTTATATCTGTTCCCAGAAGATGGTGAGAAAGAGGGAAGCTATAAGTATATGGGGATACAAAAGTTGCTTAAAATTTCAACAACAACAATAAAAATAATAATAAAATGTGAGGATATATTCTCAAAGACCAACATTTCAGAAGACTGCCTTGTTTCTCAGTGTCTGAGGATAATACTGCAGTAATTAGTGTCCCCAGTCCCCAGTTCCCTAACTCCAAATTGTCCTAACAACTGGCATTTTTCTGAGAAAAGCAAACATACCCAGGCATATAGCCTTTAGTCCCTGGAGGTTCGCAGAAAGCAAATTAGTCCACATAGTAGATTAGACATAGAAAAAGAAAAGTAGGCAGTGGCGACTTTTGGTGGTGGCAGGAATAGCAACCCGATGATTGAAGAATGTGTGAGTGGTTGTTGGCAACAGGGATTGGCTGTGAGCTTTGAGCCCCTCTGGGTTTGTTGGCTGTGGGAGTCTTAATTATGAGCATAATAGATAAACTCATCATGGCCACAGCAAGCTACTTAATCTAGTTCTGCTAATAACAGCCAATTAAGTTTGCATTATGAAATGATTTCTAGAATTGAAGGTAGGTGGACTTTTAATTATGTATTGTTTGAAAACATTAAAGGTTTTGAATAAAGGGCTTGAAACATTATCTTTGGTATGTGGTAATAGTTCTGATCATACCAAATTTTTCTGCTGTACCTAAAATAGCAAATCCATGATAAATGGAGTCAAATTGTTAGGTAATTTGGATATAGGAGATTAGTATTATGTGTTTATATTATTTCTTCCTCTAGACATCCCATTATTTCTGGTTAATTTTAATCAAGATACCAAATGGCCTTTTATCTCTATTTTTTACCCCAGAACTGATTCTAACTACCTAACATTTGTTTGAATTTGGATTTAATAAATGCCTTCTCCTCAACCCTTACAGCTAAGCTTTTGAACTAGTGGGTTGGTAATGAAGATATATAAAGATAAAGAGGAAAAAGGAACATTGGAATTACATATATTAGGTCTGCAGTGCTTTGATTTCATTCTAGCTGCCTGTGGAAGTAGAGATGAGTGAATATCAAACAACTTACATCATAGTCTACGATCGTTAGAGGAAGAGCCTCAGTTTTGCTATGGCTCCCTTACTGTAAACACAATTTCCAACTAACCAAAATAAAAGAACGCCTGCTTTCTATATTCACATGTTGGAATCCCTTTACTTACTTATTGGTATTTGTTTGATTGTTGGCTTAGTTATGCTTTTTTAGTTTCTATTTTTAGAGAAATATGGAGAAGGGTGCAGGATGTTTTTCTGTAGGTGTTTAATAGACGAATTTTTGTTGGATGAGTGGATTCAGGTGTGAATCAGAGTATCAGTCCACAGCACTGATTCTCAGACTCTAGCATGATCAGAATCTCCTGGAGAGCCTGTGAAGACAAGGATTGCTGCTTTTCATTCCCAACGTTTCTCATTCAGTATTCTTAGGGGAGTACCCAAGATTTGATATTTCTAACAAGTTCCTAGGTGATGTGGATACTGCTGGGCTAGGGACCATGTTTGGAACCACAGATCTATTAACACTAATAAAATAGTAACATTGCAGTGTGTTATACATTGTATAACACACAAAACATAGCCAATTTAGTCAGGACCTAAAGTCTCATTTGATTCACTTAAAAATATGAATCCACATGAAAAAGAAGCATTTTATGACTTCCTTCATCAAGCACATCAGATTTCATAACTTCGCCAGCCCCACTGGGGAACCAGACCCAAAAAAGAGAATGTATTCTGGGCTAGTACACAATTTCTATCCTTCTATCTAAATTTCACTGACATTGATGGTATTTATATATTTTATCCTCCCATTTTTCCTTTATTATTATTAGTACCATTATTATATCTACATCATCATGAGGAAAAACCAAGTTAACTTTTTAAAAAATTTATTTAATTAGGGTCTAAAAGGTAAGCTTAGTGTTAGTGACCATGCATCTGTTCCTAAATGCTAAAAACTCAAGGTCACTGGGTCAAATAAAACTCATCCTGTAACCCAAATATGGTATTGATAACCCCAATGATGGGCAAAATGAGCTTTTATCACAGTTCTTAAAACCACATCTTGAAAGAAATTCCAGATTTTTGAACAAAGTTTTTGCAGGACTAGAGTTAAAAATGATGCAAAAAGTCAAGGTTTGTTTCATAGGATCCAGACAAGGAATGCAGAACCATAAATCCTTTTGCCTCTGACAGCAACAGGGCCATTGAGGAAGTTAGACCTGACACATTAAACACCCAAGCAAAAAGACAACACAGCCCTTCTGGGGCAGATTGATACCATGGTTTCTATGATTTTTATCACTTTAATCAAATAATCAAATCTCTTCCATATGCATATGCACTCCAGATAGATAGATAGATAGATAGATAGATAGATAGATAGATAGTAGATAGATATAGACGTGAAATTCCTGGCCAGTCCATTCTTATCTTACCCTTAGAAGATTTCCCTAGCAAATGCTTTCTGCCTATGCCAGCCATATGTTACTAGAAGGAGGTCTTTGCAGAGCTTGGTCATTCTGGAGATAGTAACCACAATTAATGGGTCTTGGAGATCATGTAAGTGTCTGTGAAGTTGAGCTAACCTAGTTCTGTCATTTTACAGATAAATACATTGAGGTGGAGTTGAGAGAAATTCACATGGCCGGTTACCAACAGATGATACAGGACTGCTGAATAGTGCTTCTCTGTGTGGTGTACTTTCTTTTATTCAGTACACATTCTTAAGGAATTCAGTTATCCTAGAAGATGCCTGTCAAGATTAGCATTATTTCAAAGTCTGCAAATTGAAAATGGACCTACTTGTTTTGTTTATTGCATTGGGTATTCTGATTCTATTTCACAGAGGAGCAGAACCAATAGGATATATCAATACAGATATATAGGTATAGATGTCAATATGGGAAGGTTTTCTTTAAGGAATTGGTCACATGATTGTAGTGCCCGGCAAGTTTGAAATCTGTAGGACAGCCCTGAATATTGGAAATTGAGATAAGACTTGATATTGCTCTCTTGACTCTGAAATCTGTAGTGAAGCCAACAGCCTGGAAATTCAAGCCAGGTTTATAATTTGCAGTCTTGAAGCAGAATTGCTTCTCTATCTGGAAACCTCAATTTTTGCTTCTAAGACCTTCAATTGACTGGATGAGATACCCCCACATTATAGAGGGCATACTGCTTCACTGTAAGTTTACTGATTATAAATCTAATCACATCCACAATTACTTTCACAGCAACATCTAGACTATTATTTGACCCAACAAGTGGGCATGACAGCCTAGCCAAGTGTGCATGTAATAGTAACCATCACACATGGGTTTGTGATTCCTAAATATGTGTTTCATTCAATTGTCTACATGACTAGAAAGTCAGGTTGAAAGTAGTCATCCCTTACCCATGGAGAATGGATCTAACAATCCCAGTGGATGTCTAAATCCACAGATAGTACCAAACTCCATATACACTGTTTTTCCTATACATACATATATACCTATGATAAAGTTTAATTGATACATTAGGCATAGTAAGAGCTTAACAACAATTAATAATAAAATAATTATAACAATATACTATAATAAAATTAGTGTGAATGTGGCTCTCTCTCAAAGCATCTCAGTGTACCATACTCATTCATTTTCTTGTGATAAAATGCCTACGTGTTTTGTGAGATTAAGAGTCACTTATGGTTTGTCTCCCTCCCAATCCCATCTTGTTTCATTGATTCCTCTCCTACCCACTTAAGCCCCCATGTTGCATCAGGGGGGAGGGGGTTTGGGAGAAGGGGGTGGGATTATGGACATTGGGGAGGCTATGTGCTTTGGTGAGTGCTGTGAAGTGTGTAAACCTGGTGATTCACAGACCTGTACCCCTGGGGATAAAAATATATGTTTATAAAAAATAAAAAATTAAAAAAAAATGCCTACGTGTTGAGATGAACTGAGGTATGCATTGTGACATAGTGTTAGGCTACTAGTGTTCTTCTGATGTACTGTCAGAAAGAGGAACATCTGCTTCCAGATGGCCCAAGAAGAAAGTGAAACCACAGATAAGTGGAGGATACTATATTTAGAAAGCACCAAGTTGAAACTGCCTAGGTTAAGCAATGTTTTCCAGGGCCTTAGCTGATGTTGCACCCTCATCAGTGTGACTTTGATTTGCACCAATCTTTGAGTGAAGATAAGGACTTGTTTAGTTACTACTCCAAAGCCTCCATTCATATAAGAGGTCTTGATAGGGACAGAGTGGTGTATCTAAATATCTTGAGATGTAAAAATACTTTGTAAACTATACAAATCTACTCCTCATTCATTTTTTAAATTTTTTGAAGGTTTTTATTATTTTTAATTATTTTTTTTTTAATTTCTTTACAGCATAACAGTATTCATTGTTTTTGCACCACACACCCAGTGCTCCAAGCAATCCATGCCCTCTATAATACCCACTACCTGGTTCCCCCAACCTCCCATCCCCCGCCCCTTCAAAACCCTCAGATTGTTTTTCAGAGTCCATAGTCTCTCATGGTTCTCCTCCCCTTCCAATTTCCCTCAACTCCCTTCTCCTCTCTAACTCCCCATGTCCTCCATGCTATTTGTTATGCTCCACAAATAAGTGAAACCATATGATAATTGACTCTCTCTGCTTGACTTATTTCACTCAGCATAATCTCTTCCAGTCCCCTCCATGTTGCTACAAAAGATGGGTATTCATTTTTAGGTGATCTTCAGGGTATTGAGTATTATCTAAGCTTTTTTTCTTTTTTTCTTTTTTTTTTCCCTATCAGAAAGACAATTAAATGATTCTTTAGTTTTAAGGAGAAATTGATATTGGTCATCTGATATCACAACAATAGAAGCCTAAATTATTGGTCTTCTTCTATGTAAATTATGAAGAATGTTACTTCATTCTACACTTATATTTAGGTATATCTTTAAAAAATTGCCCTATAGTATTTTTTACTTTTGCACAGACTCATGCATGTAGAAATTATCATTACATGGAGAGTTCTTGCTTTCTCTGGTATCCCTCTTCCCATCACTTCCCGACACTGTCCCAACTGTTCCTCCAACCCCTCTGCTTCCTCTAGAATTTATAACCATGAACTCTGTGGGAATAGCATGCAACCTAGAAATAATGAAGAAATTGTTCTATCTATTCAATGGGAGCCTGTTAAAAATTTAAAGAACATTGTCTCAAATAAACCTAATAGTAATGATTGATGTACCCATACCTATCAGTTTCTTTCCTATTTAAAAACAAACAAACAAACAAACAAAACAAAAAACCTCAGAAGCCCTCTTCTAAATTAAGAAATCATATATTTGCTACTGTTCTTTGGTTAAAAATGTAAGTAGATATAACCGTACTAAAATAAATGTTTATGTCACTATAACAACATTTTGTGTGGAGGGAAAGGTACATATTAGGAAATACATATAAATATACAAATATAGGTCTGGAAATTATAATCATAATTTATTCTAGGTTTAGCAAATTCAATAAAAAATCAACTGGATTTTTAACTTTCCAGAGTTTTAATTTTTTAGTCACCCCAAATTTAGATTTGAGGTTTACAGTTTTAAATTTATAAATTTACAGTCATTAAGAGATTAATTTACCTGAAATGTTGAAATCTCACACCTTGGTCTTGGCACCTATAATCTCATTGCTTAAAAAATGCCTACTTGTTTCTGAAACACTGTATTAAATGTCATGACTTTGACTAGGACACCAATGATTGTACTTGTTACCAAGTCTCATCCAACTCACTCCCTAACAGCATTCTGTTTGCTGAACTGCAGCATCTCATTGGGAAAAATAGGACGTGTTAGGCACCTACTCTGTGTCAGGCACTTGCTCAACCGTGAAGCCTCAGAAAAGTCCTAAGAAGTTGAGATAAAGAGCATCATTTTACAGATTAAGAACTGAGTATTAAATTATGGAAAGAACCCAAGGCTTGGCAGTTTGTAATATACAAATAGAGGATTTAAACGGCTTACTAGCTAGCTGTTTATATTTATTCATCCACTTAGAGCTCTGTCAGCACTAAATAAACTGTTCTATTTATCTGTTTATCCTCAACTCCAAGTGAAGCCCAGAGCACATAATAATTACTTGATGAATCTTGAGTGATTGAAGGAATGAATGAATGAAGTTTTTTTTTATTCAAGTCTTTCACAGTAAATTTATAGAGATTTACAAAGTGCTAAACCTCACACAGATAAGAACATTTATTTCCAGTTCCCCTATCCATCCTATTTCAAGGTTTCTGCTAGAAGTTAGTAGTTTTTTACCTTTGACACCAGTTAACACATAATTATCTTCTAATTGTGAAAAAATGGAAAGGTTATCATGACGTTTGATGGAAAAAGTCAACTGAAATAATACATTCTGTGAAATACAACTGTCAGAGAAGAAATCCAACCCTGTTCTTTCATTTCTCTGCAAAACATATATATGTTTTGCTACAGATAATTAACATTTATAAAAGCCATAAAAGCTCACCTGAAACTTTTGGCAGGTAATTAGTTGGATGAATTGATTAATGTGCATCTTAATCAGTTATAATAGAGTGGGTATGAGTTCTTGTTTTGCAACACTGTATAGAAATACTGTCACTAGTTTAACACTATGTCAGTCCAGCTTCTCAAAGAAAACCATAAAGTCTTCTATAATTATGACTCACTGAATAAATATCCTTTCAAACATAATAAAATTGGGGTATAAAATTTGAGGTGATATGTGCTATTAGAATTCCAAGTTAATAGTGAACATAAAATGATTGTATCTGAGAGCATATATGTTAGATTATGCTACCAAAAATTAAGTGATATGTCACTTACCTGGTGTCATTACCCATGGGAATTTAAGAATCTGTTATGTTCATATTCTATGGACTATTGAAGGTACGTTTAGGAATCCATTATGCTTATATGCTATGGACTACTAAAGACAGTTAAGATTAATTTTTAAGGATGTTTGAGAAAGAAATTATTTGAAAATTCCTAAACTTTTTTTTAGGCCTTTCCAGATATTTTCCTAAAGCTTAAAGAAATTTGAAGATTCCTTATAGACAAGTATATATAAAGTATTTTATGGGAGGCTAACTATTGAGCAGATTTTTAGAAAACTAACATCAGAACTTTCATTTTATTTCATAAAAATATTCTTAAAACATGGGCCAAATATTTTATTAAATAATTAAGTAATGAGGGAAACACTAAGATATCTTAGTGTTCAGAGCAGAAAACCCAAAGAACACAATTATATAGGTAGCCAGAAATTGTGACAGTGAAGTTATGATTGTATCCATAATTAGATCGATACCTATAGGACAATAACCTATGACATTCCATCAGACAGAATTATTACATTTCTTTGCACTGGAGTTATCTACATTATTATCAGATTTCTACAACTGCAGAGTTGTAAATAACTCAAGGGCAACAAAAGATTAAATATGCCATATGGTAAGCTTGACAGAATAGGACAGTCCATGATGTTTCTGCCCATTTCAAAATCTTTTACAATAGGCCCTGATACTTGAGCAATGCATCTTAAAAAAATATTTTTGGTAGACTATTAGTTGAGTCTCTGTGAGACATGGGGTGTCAGATGCTATGAAGGCTCTAGAGAAGACTATGAGGTCACTTTGCAAGAGATAAGAGAAAGACTGTCTGACTTCTGAAACAAGAGTTTTTGAGGTAGAAAGAAGGGGGAATGGGGGAACAGGGGAGATTGCAATCTTCAATGGGCACCGCATACGAGCTTTTCTGACATCTGCGTTTCAACACACTAAATAAAATGACAGTGCTTTGTGTGATTGGATTGGTAGGAAGAACCAGTAAAAGAAGAGTTCCTAGTCGTGGTGGTATAGGAGAGGGTCAGCATGGGAGAGCTCAGAGATAGAGGAACAGAGAGAACTTTGAGTGAAGGACTGGCAAAGATCTGGAGGAAATGTAAGGCTTACCAAAGGCCTTGTGGAATTAGAGCTGTGAGGTAAATTTTGCCAATATCCAAAGGATCAGAGGCATTAGATATAAAATGTGATCAATACCTATCACAAAAGTTATTCTAGTGATAAAAGCATGCATGCTTTTTATAGTTTTGAAGGGCTTACATGGAAAGTAGCTCCTATAATTTTTGTAGGTGGTTTGTTTGATATAGAGGAGGCCCTCAGTGAATGCAAATGGTTTGTCTGGCATCTCCATTTTCTACTTTGATGCTTTCACTGTGACAGTTTCAGGGCCCTTGCAAATGCTTTGCCTTTTTGTCTCTGCTTACCTAATATCTTTCAGCCAAATTCCGGAAATCTTTCAATTGTCTGAAGATTTGCTGTCCTTAGAACAGTACGGCTAATAATAAAATTGTCCTTGTCCCATTTAGACCATAAGCTCCTTAGAAGGCAAAGAGGTGCATGTAATATTATTTTTGTTCTTCAATAATATGTGTCCATTTGGGGGATATGAGTCTTTATGAATGGACTCTAAAGAAAATGAATGTCATGGCCAAACAAATATGTTTTCTTTAATCATAAATACGACAAAATAAAGGGTTTGTTTTCATGAATTTGCATCATAATCAGGTCATTTAACCTAATGTTTTATTTTTATTTTTTATATTTTAAATGTTTATTAAATTATTTTATGTGATGTTTGTATACTAGACATTGTTATATTCATTGTCTCATTTGATTCTGTTTATTTTCCTGGAAGTACAATTTTTAAGAGGTAAAAATAGATGCATAGTTCGAGTAGTCATTGGGTCATGCCACTGTTGAGTGCCAGTGTCAGAAGTAGTTATCAACATATTTTATTTCTGTTCCCTCTCAGCTATATTTGGATTAAGTTTAAATAAATCAGTGACAATCTCAGGGCATGGTGGATTGTGTATCTAGTAGACAATCTGCAACCACAATAGATAACTTTGTATCTTTCTATTTCCTTTTTTTTTTTTTTTTTTTTAATTCAATGTGCCTCTTTCTTTTCCCTCCACCCACAAGATAATGTGAATGAAAACAAAGGCAAGATTCTAATGAAATACTCTATATTTGACCTTAAACAAATCAGTTAGCTTGTGTGGTGTTATCTGGAGAGTCTCAGCATCCTTAGCTAGATCAGGATGCTAGTGATAAAACATACCTCAGGAGTTTGTTAATAATCAACAGATGTGTAGAAATCCAATGCATTATTTTTATTTTCCCAGTTTCCCTTTCCTTTCTTGTTTGCTGCTGTTTATAGCCCTGAAGTGGACTGCCTAGCTCTCTGCTGACAGTTAGAACTTAAACAGTTTTGATGATGATCTAAATTAGCCTTTGGACTGTCTCAGTCCCTAGAAAGTGTTGAGGGTCTCCTCTGATTGTTGCATTTTGCAGGACGTATTCTTTGAGTTGACTTCTTCCATCGATCATCATGATAACCTTCTCATTCTTCACAATGAGGAGATAATTATGTGTTAACCTGGGTCTAAGGTAAAAAGCTGCCAACTTTTAGACAGAGACCTTGTTTTTATAGGATGTAAAGGAACCTGAAAATTAATGTTCTTATCAGTTTGAGACTAGACATTTTGTACATCTTTAAGAAGTAACTTTGAGAAGACAGATTCAAAACACTGAACAAACATCACCTCAAATGCGGATATTTGAATTTTATTTTTAAAACAAAACCTGGTTTATTTACACAGAAGTGGGGCGTCTGGGTGGCTCAGTGGGTTGAGCCACTGCCTTCGGCTCAGGTCATGATCTCAGGGTCCTGGGATCGAGTCCCACATCGGGCTCTCTGCTCAGTGGGGGCCCTGCTTCCCTTCCTGTCTCTCTGCCTATTTGTGATCTCTGTCTAATAAATAAATAAAATCTTTTAAAAAAATACTGTTATTTACACAGAAGTGTTTCACCTATAGTGAGTGGTTGTTTTGATACACCTACCAAATCATGTAAGCCATTATTCTAAAATCCAAAACAAATCAGGACCGTGGACTCATAGCATACGACCTCAATCCCGTCTGAGTTGGCTCTGCCGAATGTCAGCCCTGTGGTTTAGGAAAAGTTAATCTAAGCTTTTGGGTCTCAGTTTCCTCGTCTGTAAAAATGAGTAACACCCTTAACTATTAGATTTCAGCTCTAAATTCCCAGGCTGCAACACAGCAGGTTTTTCATGCTCTCAGCTGTGAGTAGTTGAACATAAGAAATAATGACTGGAGATCTGAGCTCTCAGTCTGTGTGACTTCACAGTCACCTGGGGTGAGTGCCCCTTTTCCTGCCCATGTTACTTGGTGGGGGGAGGGTCCCATCTGCCCTCCGATTGGTGGGTTTGCTTTTCTTTTCTTTTTTATTCTAGTTACTTTCTTGCTCTCCTTCCAGTGCTATTCCACCCCCACAGTAATGCTTCATCCTTTCAGCTAACAGTTTCCAAACGAGCTCAAATTCTTGCTCTCTCTAAACATGTTTGTGCATGTGTGTGTTTGACTATAAGTAATGTCCTCCTGCTTTATATTTTTGATGCCCAAATATACAAATTTGCTCAAAATATTTCTTTTAACTCTTAAAGCAATAGTAGATTCATTACAAAGTATGTTTGTAATGTAATATTAGTTTTCTATTGATGCATGAAATTATCAAAAATTTAGTAGCATCAAACAACACACACACACACATATGTATACATATAATCTTACCATCTCTATGGGTCAGAAATCCAGGTATGGTTTGGCTGGGTTCCCCGTAAGGCTGCAGTCAAGGTGTCTGCCAAGACTGGATTCTCATCTAAGACTTTCCTCGGTCATGTGGAAATAATCTGCTTCCAGGTTCATGAAGTTCCTGGCAGGATTCAGTTTTTTGTAGGCTGTTGGATTGGGAGCCTAAGTTTCTTTCTGGTGGTGGACCAGAAGCCACCCACAGCCCTTTGCCACCTGATCTATCTCTATAGGGTAGCTTGCAGTGTAGCAGGTTGCTTCTTTAAAAGCAGGAAAGGAGAACATCTCCTAGCAAGACAGATGTCAGTCTTATGTAACATAATCCTGTCTACCTAAGTGCATACATCCATTCACCTTTACCATATTCTATTGGTAAGAAGCAAGTCACAGATCTTGTTCACACTCAAAGGGAAAGGATTACAAGGCAGCTAGAGCCTGTCCACCACAATGAATAAAGATAGGACATCTTAGCTGTTAAATGTTACTCACTGTATTTCCTTTTTAGTGATTGGAAGGCCAGAGTATTGATAATTTTGTAAATTACATGGAATAGCATGAACTATATTAAAAAGACAATGACACGTCATTGAAAGTGTTAGGTAGCAAGGTACTAACGTAGGCCTACTTAGAGGGAATGCCAATCACTATCTGAAGACAACGGTTGGAGGAGGATAAGACGGGCAATAGAAAAATCAGTTATGCTGCCCACCAATCCATGTAAGAGGCAGGGTCACATCAGATTAGGGAGTGGTCACACAACTGACCAACAGCAGCCGGAGGTGAGACGTTGTTTTGAAAATAGAATTGATAGCGCTTGCTAAAGTAAAAAGAATTTCGAAAATGAGTTACCTGGAATGGAAGTCGATGATGATCATTTACTAAGATTGAAATCACTAAAAGAGGAGAGGGTTAATTCACAATGGGGCAAGACATCACCCCGTAGAAGGTTAAGTGAGGGCTTGGGACTCAAAGTAAGAAGAGAAGAAGGGTGAACATGTTCCCAGGCTAACATGGGCATTAAGATGAGTAAAGGGAACGAAGAATCAGGAAAGGGGGTGAGAAGAGCCAGTCAGAGGGAGGAAGAAATCTTAAGAATATGAAACCAATAGATACTAGGGTTTCAAGGAGCAAATGCCACAATGGTTTACTGTGACTGAGATATAAGCAAGGTAATGCAGAATCCATTGTTTTATCAATAAAGATATTTTAGATAGACTGCATTAGGGCAGATGATTCTTACATTATAGTTCTAAGGTCCTTCTGAATTTCTTTATAAATTCAAAAACCTAATATTGCAAATTAGTTCCTACAAGTACTGCCTCTTTTCTTCTACTTATGGTGAAATTTCACTGTAGGACAATTCCATCCAGCATTGAGTCCTGAAGAAATTCAATCTGCATCGACATCTTGAAAAGTTGTAAATGCTGCACAACATTTTAGGAAACAGCACAGTTGAAACACAAATTATTTGTTCCTCTGGAGATTTATTGGAGATCGAAACTTCCATTTGTCCTATAGTGACAAGTACAAGTCTAGCATTTCTCTTTGAATTCTCTTGCAAGCTTTTATTTAAGCAATTACAATTGCAGCATAAGGCATTTCTGGAGATTAATGACTGCCTGGGAGGGGTTGCTCTCTGGTCCATTAACTCCAACCAGTCATTAATTTACATGAAAGGTCCTGCATGAAAGTTGTTATTACTAATATGAGCTGAAAATAAAAGAAACATACAGTAGGTATATTGATTTCACCCTCTCCCCCAGGACAATGCAAAGTCATTTCATTTGTATGAGGATCTTCAAGAAAAATGAGGTCTCTGCCTATAAGCCAATCACTTGGCTTAGTGCTCTTCTTGGCAATCTAATTTTGCCTACATTGAAACCATGAACTTAAAAAGGAAATAGGAGAGCAGAAATCACCCGACCTAATCCAAGCATCTTGATCTTACCAGCATGTGTTGATATTAACTATAATTTTTGTTAGAGTAGATTTAAAAAAAAAAACACATTGTCCTAGTTTATACTGAGATGTCTTAAATTTGTCAGAAATATTTCTATAAGATGCATATCTTGCTTTAATTTTTTAAGAGCTATTAAATATTTACTCACCTTAAATATACTAAATCCTAAATTAACCTATGAATGCTTAAAATAACTCTTTTTGTCCCAAATATTTAAACACTTTTTAACATGTTTTCCATAATATTTATTGTTAGAAATCATCATGAGAAAGTATATCTAAAAAGCAGAATATAATAATTGAGTTTTATCCTTTAAATAGATCTTGAATATATTTTGCACTACCAAGTTATTTCAATAGGAGATAAAACTCATGGACAAAAAAATAAAAATGATCTCTTATACCTGTGTGTGGGGGGGATGTGAAGAAAGTTGTTATATCCTATCTTATCTAAATATATCATGATATATTTCAATAACATTCAACTTTCATCTTTCATTTCATAAAATATTTTATACTTTCAACCTTCTCTTTACAAAAATTACCATTAAGCTAACTACATTAGATGCCAGAATACTCATTTTTAGTACTACATGCTTTTATCTTTTACATAGAAAAGTTTGATTATGAGACCTGATGATATTAATAAAATACACACATACACATATACATCTAACCCACAGAAGCATATAAGTATATCTGCACATAGAAACACACACATTCATGCATGCATCAATGTGTATATATGCACACATGTGGACACATGCATGTATGTGGGCACGTGTATCTATGTGCATGCTCATGCATGCATATATGCATGTGTATGTTTGCATATATACACATATGGACACACATTTATGCAAATATGTACAATTAACCCCCAATTGCCCAACATACATAGCTACATATTCACTGAACTCATATTAAGCTTTGCACCACAGTCTTCATTTTATACATAACTTAAAGTTACATTTGCACTGATTTATTACAACTCAGATAATCAAAAAAAAACATACCTTTAATAATTTGTTATACAATATAAAGTTAGTTTTCATGACTGTATAACTTGAATTTGATGCTTTCAATAATTTATCTTTTTTTTTTTTAATTTTTTATTTTTTATAAACATATATTTTTATCCCCAGGGGTACAGGTCTGTGAATCACCAGGTTTACACACTTCACAGCACTCACCCGGGAAAAGAAGTCTGTAACATACAATGGTAAAAATATTAGATTGGCAGCTGACTTATCCACAGAAACCATAAGTGACTCTTAATAATTTATCTTTTAAAATATGCCCTATAGGGATGCCTGGGTGACTCAGTCATTAAGCATCTGCCTTCATATCTGGTCAGGATCCCAGGCTCCTGGGATTGAACCTCACATTAGGCTCCCTGCTCAGTGAGAAACCTGCTTCTTCCTCTCCCTCTTCCCCTGCTTGTGTTCTCTCTCTCATTGTGTCTCCCTGTTAAATAAATAAATAAAACCTTTAAATAAATAAATAGGTAAAATATGCTCTGTATATTTTTTAAAATGCTTATTAACATGTTCATTTTGATTAAAATACAGAAAAATTGTTTTCTAATAGAAAGTGAGTCAGATTCATCTGATTGATTTAACAACAAAGATTTCCTTTGACCTATAGTTAATGTGACAATTATTCTCATACATGGAACAGCCTAAATCTGGAACTTCAAAGTATTGACAGAAATGTATTTGAAACCTGTGATAAGAAAAAATTCTTTCGTCATAATATAACATGATAATGAAAGTCTATTGACATTAATGTTTAGATTTTCTCAGCTCTTTCTTACATAAGATTAAATGAAGTTCTCTAGAGTAAAAATGTCACAGATGTAGTTAAATAGCCATTTGATAAGATCTTGTTAAGCATTTTTTATAGAATTTGCAGAATCTGAGAAAAGAAATGCCATTATTAACTTGGTAAGAAATGATTTCGCAAATAATATGGCTTTCAATTTTCTTTCTAAATTTTTTTTTTCTTTTTTTTTTTTTTTTTTAATTTTGTATTTTTTATAAACATATATTTTTATCCC
>NC_081569.1:122199890-122234063 GCF_022355385.1 Mustela nigripes | reverse complement strand
ATGGATGGTACTTTGATAGGAATTGCATTAAATGTGTAGATTGCTTTCTTTCTAAATTATTAAAGGAGACTTTCATCAATTGTCTCTCAAAAGATCATTACAAAGAGTTGTGATGATAAATCATACTCATTTTGGCTTATAACTTGGAAAAAAATCAAAAACTTGATTGGCATTGCTATAACAAAACTCATTCAATTTGGATCCATTAATTTCCATAAATAACTTTTCTTAATATTTAGATCTATAAAAGTAAAGAAAAATCTTACTCTAAAAAACAAATAATAGGCAGCCAGGGGACATATCTATCCATAAAATAGAAAATAAAGATATAGCAAGCAAGATTAAAGTGGAGAAAATCTGCACAAAGTTATTTGAAAAGAGTAACAAAATAGATAAACCTCCAAAAAATATTGATCACAGAAATATCAATAAGTCCAAATAAAAATGATCACAGACGAAAAATTGGATGGACATGATGCCAAATTGGGCCTAGATGCATATATTCAGGCAAAATTTATACAAATGTGATGACATAATAAAAAAAAAGCCTCTTTTATAGAACTTTATATTAGGCAAAGATTAAAGAAGGACATAATTGGTAAGTAGCCAAGATTAAAATATAATAGATATTCTCTAAGGGTTTATCTCCAGATTTTGGAAACCTACATGAAAAGATAAGAAACTTTAGAAAAATGTAACTGACTGAAAGTGATTTAAAAATAGGATACATCAATAGTAGTATATATAAGAAATCAAAGGTATAATTAAAATCCTCCCCACAAAGAGAACACCCATCCATAGATTTTACAGGACAGTGCTAACAAGTTTCAAAAGCTAAAAATACATATAATGCTCATGTATGTAGAATTAAATTAATAAAGAGTACATGGAATAAATACATCAAATGTCTTCACATTGATCTTAAATTTCAAAATAGCTTCAATAAAAATCTCAAATTCACGGACTTTTTAAAAATTAATTTAAAATGTGCATGGAATTCTCAAGGACTAATTATAGCTTAGTTACATCTCTGGGGGGAATTATTAAAAAACATAAAAAGAGGTATTTGTCTTATGGGTAGTGCTATTTCTTACTAAACAACTACTGACATAGTGATAGACAAGGTGATGAATATAATGATAGAATTAATAGCCCAGAAACAAATGTATTTTTTTAAAGATTTTATTTATTTATTTATTTATTTATTTATTTATTTATTTATGAGAGAGACAGTGAGAGAGAGCATGAGAGGCGAGAAGGTCAGAGGGAGAAGCAGACTCCCCATGGAGCTGGGAGCTGGGAGCCTGATGCGGGACTTGATCCCGCGACTCTGGGACCGTGACCTGAGCCGAAGGCAGTTGCTTAACCCAGGCACCCAACAAATGTACATATTTATGGAACATTGATTTCTGTTTGAAGAGACAGTGTTAGTTCAGTGGGGAAAAGGAAGTCTATTCTACAATTTGAGCTAGCAAAACATCATTTTCATACAAAAATCCAAACAAAGGATAATGATTCCTATCTTAAAACATACACAGGTATCAACTGCTAGCATATTACCAGTTAAATGTCAAAAGCAAAATATTTTAACATTTAGGAAAATACAAATAAATATCCTTCTATCTTTAGGGTAAAGAAAACAATCTTAACATAAAGAACAAACTACTAGAGAAAAGATAAACTTGACAATATTAAAATACAAACCTTATCTCCAAAAGAACACTTAAAATATCTAAAAATATATGCTATAAACTGAAAGGGCATATTTATATAACATATATAACTACCAAAGGTTAATATCAAGGAGCAATAAGAAAGGGAACACAAGCAGGGAGAGAGGGAGAGGGAGAAGCAGGCTTCCCACTGAGTAGGGAGCTTAATGTGAGGCTCAGTCCCAGGAGCCTGGGATCATGACCAGATATGAATGAAGGCAGACGCTCAATGACTGAGCCACCCAGGCCCTCTTATAGAACATAATTTAAAAGATAGATTATTGAAAGTGTCAAATATCCAGCAAACTATTAACTATTACAGAAAACTTAATGCAACAGAGAAAGGAAATGCACAAAAGAATACATATACATTTCACAAAGGAGAAAACACAAATGACCAGTAGAACTATGATGAGACGTTCAATCTTGACAGTAATCAGGAAAATGAAAATCAAGATCATAGTAAGACATCATTTTATCATCACTCAGCTGGCATTAGCAAATATTAAATCTGACAATATGAAGGTTGGAGAAAATGTAAATCAACAGACTTTCTTAAGATAGCAGATAGAAACAAATTAGTACTAACTGGTTCTGGATAAGTATTTGACATTATGAAAGTTCTATAATCATATGCTTTACAAACTAGCCTCTTTACTCCTGAAAGAAACTATTGCAAGGTTCTTATCAGGATACTTGTTCAAAAAAGTTACAAGAATAATACTAAATGTGAAAATAACACACCTGTCATTGGTAACATAATGAAAACAAACTGTGATATATTTTTTCTTTTTTTAAATTATTTTTATTAACAAATAATGTGTTGTATGCCCCAGGGGTACAGGTCTGTGAATCATGAGATTCATTATACATTACATATACATTACACAGCCCTCACCATAGCATATACCCTCCCCAATGTCCATAACAAACTGTGATATATTAAATCAATGGTGTTCAGCCTTTAGGGATTTTGCAACCCAGAAATATTTGGCAACATCTGGAGACATTTTTGTTTGTCACAACTGGAGGGTATGCTACTAGCATCTAGTGAGCAGAGGTCAAGGACACTGCTCAACATCTTACCTTGCTGCAGGAAAGCCCCCCATAGCAAAGAGTTATCCGGTCCAAAATATCAGTTGCTCTGCCAACGTTGAGAAACCTTGTGTTAAAGCAATGAAATACACAGACAAGACAATAAATGAACTACAGTGAACTATAACTGCATAACATGATATGTATGAATCATGACAATGTAATACGGAATGGGTGAATTGTAGACCTAAACATTATTTATAATATGTTCATCTTTTTTTTTTATAAATTTTAAAACATCAAAAACTAAATAATGCGTGAGTATGTGTGAGTAATATACTCATGTAAAAACTGTATTAAGCAAATGCAGGAGAATTATGAATGTAATTAAAAATGTATCAGTTGTGAAAGGCAGAGAGATAGGATGGGAACATAGAGGTAGATATAAGCAATTTGCAAATACTGAAGCTCTCATTATCAGTGATGAACTCACAGGTGTTTATGAAAGAGACAGAAAACCACCCTAGACCTGTTAGGAGAGTACATTATGAACAAAGATCGTGACTCATTCTAATTCGTTGTATTTTATTAATATCCTTCCACTTTCAAAATAAATTCATACATTTATTCACCCTCTACCTAACATCAAAACACAGAAACACTGACATCAAGAGCACTTTGTTAGCTTGAAAACAAAATAAACATTAGTGAGATGTTAGGTCCTTCAAGCCTCACATGGCTTTTCTAATATTTGTCTTCTCTTTAGTTTGTATATATATATTATTTTTGGTAATATACTAGTTAGTAAGCTGACTAGCTAGTATATACAGATAATGTCTATCATGTTTTTATTTATTTATTGAGTCAGTCAGTTAGTTAGGAAGGAGCTGTGACTTTCCATACACGCAGAATTGGAAACTGAAAGTCTAGAAGTTAATTTATTTTTCCTCCCTAAAGATATTCTTTTGGTTCAGCACCAGTTGCTAGAAAGACCATAATTCCTTCACTCAGTTGTTTTTGCCCATTCATCTAAAACCAAATGAGCATACTGGTGTGAGTTTATGGTTTTCTTAAAATAATACTAATAATCAGTTAAAAGATACTAAAATTATGTCAACATATATGTTTGTCACCAAACTAAACTTAAACTGTGTCAGGTAAGTTAGTTTACTAGAATTTATAAAGCAAGATTTCTGACTAAAGCATAACCAAACAATTCTCAAAATATACACCTCAGTCTTGGGTGAACAAAACTCAGCCTAAATTAAACAGCTTCCTAGACTACTGTCCATGAACACAGACAGTTATCCATTGGTAACACCCTTGGGACCATACAGAATTCATCTTATTTACTGAATGGCACCCAAAGTATCATTGTATATTTATTCTTTCCAAGTAACTGAACATGATAAAATTTTCAAAATGAGTTGAGAAGTGTTTCATGTTCTGCCCTGACTTTACTAAATTCCAGATTTGATTTGATTTCACATTTGGGGGGCGCCTGGGTGGCTCAGTGGGTTGAGCCACTGCCTTCGGCTCGGGTCGTGATCTCAGGGTCCTGGGATCGAGTCCCGCATCGGGCTCTCTGCTCGGCGGGGAGCCTGCTTCCCTCTCTCTCTCTCTCTGCCTGCCCCTCTGTCTACTTGTGATCTCTCTCTGTCAAATAAATAAATAAAATATTTAAAAAAAAATGATTTCACATTTGGGGAAGGCAAGTGGGAGGAGGTAAAACCTAGGAACAGTTACTAAATACGAAAACTACCTAGACCAGAAGTGCTCCTGATGCAGAAACAATAAAGACACAAGCATATCAGGAATGAAACAGGAAAGATTTTCTCTTTGCAATAGAGTAAGAAGTCTCTAATGCTAGAGAACTTTCAGAGGCCACCTCTTCTCATTCCCTTTTATTAAAACATGGGAAGAGAGGGTCACATACATTACAGTACTTTATTGAGTTCATTTAATGACAATTCTGACAGAACAGGATCAGAAAAGAATGGCACCTAACTTTTTTAATTTATGAATCAACAGCTAAAATATTCCAGGGATTATGGTCTTGAAATAACATTGCTATTTTTTCTATGTTAAGTGTCCATACCATAAACCTTTTCTTTCTTAATATTTGTAGGTCATGTTTTTGTTGTTGTTGTTGTTTTTGTTGTTGTTGTTTTTTCCTTGCTTTCTATTGAAAGGATAAACGTGCTTCTTAGTCAAAACTTATATGAAGATCCTTCAAAGCACATTTTAATAGGTAATAAAAATTACTCCTCACTAAGCAATTATTCACAGTGACTTGGAGAAACAACAATTTTGAATTATCATGGACATGGAATCATGTTTTCATAAAATTTATTTGTGCTTGAAATAGGATTTGGTCATTTAATTCATTTATTGTGTTCTTAGATTCCTTCTCCCCAGTAAACATTCGAAAGGGAACATATAACAGATTTTTTTAACATTGAGCTCAACTTTATGATATAAAAACCAGAGCAAAACTGGGATGTGAAGGCTGCTGGAAGGAACTCTGCTCTGATACACACCCTAAGCACAGGGATTTTTACATTTGTAAATTATTGTGGTCGTGTTGCCAAGGGCAGCATCTTCAATAGGGTAAGCACAGGTTGTGGCATATAGGATGGAAGATTTCAGCTCTGACTGAAATCAAGCATTTCATCAAAGGCAAGGTTGCATATCTCCATACATGGAGATGTGCAAGCAGGGTTTGGAAAAAATCACATATTTGCCAGAATAAAAGGGGAATTTTGAGACCCTTTGACTTCCTACTGCAATTTATTTTCCTTCCTTGGGGGAAACAGATGGGGTTATGAAACTATTGTCTGCTACACTTAAACAAAGCACATTATCTTCATTCTACTACCTAGATTAGGAGAGTATCTATTAATGAACTTTCTGCAGACTTTCTAAAATTGGCCTTCTTTGGTTAGACCTCAAACTTGAATTTTGTTGTAGCTCTTGCTGTTGCTGTTTCTCAGTGGGGAGCAATGTCTTTGGTGTGCTGAGTCAGGTAGAAGAGTTTTGACTGGATGCAACTCTGGTTGTACATGTTTATCTCTACAGAACAAAACCTTACAGTTGGGAGGTCACCACAGAAATCCAAAATGACCATCCCCATGAGGTTTTGGTTTAGGCTTCTGGCAAAATATTCAATGTCCACCTATCTAGATCCAAATCATCTTTCAGTGTCACAGTTACTGAAACGTAAAGAAATTTGCCCTAGACAGAGATCCGTAGACCTTAAATTTCGGTGATGAGCTGCTGTGCCTTCCCTGAATCATAATAAGATACATTTCCTTTAAGAAAGGAATCATAAATGAGATACATTTCCTTTCAGAAAGAAAATGGGTTATTGCCTATGCCTAAAGGCAAAAGTACTAACACCCTTCACAAAAGAACTATCTGGCCACCTTGGGTTTCTCAGACTGTGGAAATCGTTCGGATTCTTTGGTTTCTAAACTTTTTATTTTTAGCATTCTTTCATAAACTGCACGAGTTTCCTATTGCTGCTGTAACAAATGACACCAAGTTTAGTGGCTTAGGATACACATTTATTCTAGTACAGTTTCTCCACAGTTCTGGAGGTCAAAAGTCTAAAATGGCTTCAAAGGCTTGCATTCCTTTGAGCTACTCCAGAGAAGAATCCTTTTCCTCACCTTTTCTAGCTTCTAGAGGATGACTCCTTTCTTTGGCTCATAGCATCCCTTCACTTTCAAAGCCAGGAGCCTGGCATCTTTTCTCCTCTCTGACTTCTGTCCCAACAAGAGTCTGACTCATCCCGTTTCCTTCTTATCAAGAAGGAAATGGGGTTACATTGGGTCCACCCACATAATCCAGGACCATCGCCAGCTCTCAAAATCTTTAATTTATACACATCAGCAAAATCTCCCATATAAAGTTAGATAACTATATTAATAAATTTTCTTCTCTCGTTTAAAAAAATATTTATTTTAGAGAAAACGAGAGAGAGCATGGTGGTAGGGGAGAGGTTGGAGAAAGGAGCAGAGGGAGAGAGAGGGTCTCAAGCATATTCCAGGTTGACCAAGGAGGTCCATGTGGGTCTCAATCTCATGATTCTGAGATCAGGACCTGAGCTGAAACCAAAAGTTGGATACTTAACCAACTGTATCAACCACATATCCCAATAAGTTTTATTTTCAATACTGAACTGTAATCAAAGCAAACTGAGAGGTGCTAACAACATTATTTGATTACATATGGGTAAGACCTTGTTAAGGTATAAAACATATGCCCAAAGAAACTGAATTTCTCGTGAGAAAAAAAATATTACTGACTCTTTACTTTTTAAAACCTGGTAAACCCTTTAGGGGAATACAAATAATCCATTTGGGAAGGGAGCACAGCATGGAGGAAAAGGATTCTGATTCTAAGAAGGAATTCTAGTTAAAGTCACTGAACGCAAAGAATTGCAGAGCGACTTGAAAACAAGAATTTTGTGGCAAAGATGCCAGAGCAACACTTTGAGGTGCTATGCAGCTAGTTATCTGTAAAAGAGAGATGAGAAAAGGAAAAAATGTGTTAGAAAAAAAATTGAGTTTAAATAAAATTCAGCAAGGAGGTAAACTGCATGTCAAGATGTGCCCCTTTAGCATTTTATGCAAACTTTCCTATTTCCTAATTATAGGGTCTTCTGTAGAAAGTATTGCTATTAATGTGCTAATTTAAACCATGACAAACACATAGACATAAATGGAAGTACTGCAGCCCCTACAAGGGAATTTCTGCATAATGCTTATATTGCACTTTTAATTTTGTCCCTGAAACAATATTACAAGATGAGTCTGTTTACTCTCTCCTGCTATTAGGCTGACACATATATAGTAAACATAAGGAAAAAAAAGGAACATTTTTGTAACATCTCACATATGGTATGAGTATACAGTAGTAAAGTGTCTTCTCTTAGTAGTGTCCAATATTTCATAAAATCAGCTAGTCTGAGTCTATAACATAAAAGCAACATTAACTAGTTAAGGTTTGCTAGTTGCAAGAAAATTACATTTAATTTCTTGACAATAGTCTGGAATCAGGGAATGAAACATTTATTAGTTTTCTATGCAGCATAGCAGATGACCATACACTTAGAAGTCTTTTTATAGTAGATGATGATATGTAAGGAGTTCCTTCTCATTATCTCTAAACAAAAGTCTAGGCCATATAAGAATATGATTAGCAAAAAACAAAAATAAAATAATAAAAAATTTTTAAAAAGTATAATTAGCAGTCAATATGTTTATTTATTTATGCAACAAATGAGTCTAATGTGGGGAGTGAATATAATGTGGAATATTAACAGAAATACAAGGAGGGAAATGCAATCTGTTAGAATCCCTGATGGGGACAATGAGATGAAAAAGGGTTAGTGGTACCTGGAAAAACTTCAGATCATGAGGACACACAGAATGGTCAAGCTGATCATTCAGTGGAATGCAAACAAAATGAGCAAATGTTAACTTTGCACTTGCACTGTCTATTCTCATGGTCTGGGAAATATCCCAGCATTATTTCCTGAGTGTTCAGTGGAGGGTTTTTGGTTTTTTGTTTGTTTGTTTGTTTTTGTTTTTGTTTTTTTCTTTTCTTTTTTTTTAAATTTGTTTGTTTGTTTTGTTTTGTTTTTAGTCTCATAGAGGTGGATTCAATAGGCTCCTAGGGGCAGAGTGAAGCTAAACTTTTCAGTAGATCAGGCAACACAAACCTCTATATAGAAGTAGGGTCTGAAGTCAATGGGATTCTAAGACTAGACCTCAACTGTACTGTTCAGTGCACCAGCTTCTTAAATACTTTCATATAAGATCAGAGAATCATGTAGAATACTTTTTAGTAGTTAACATAACTGGAACATGATTTCAACAATTAAAAAAAATCAGTTCTAACATTCTTATGCCAATGATCATACCTTCTGGTATTTGTTTATATAGCAAAATATCTTTTTTTTTTAATTTTGTGAAGATTTTATTTATTTATTTTTTGAGAGAGAGAAAGCATGAGTGGGGTGAGGAGCAGAGGGAGAAGCAGACCCCCCCCCCCCCAATAAGCAGGAAGACCAATGAAGGGCTTGATCTGGGGCTCTGGGTTCATGACCCAGAGCTGAAGACCAACACTCAACCGATTGAGCCATCCAGGCACCTCAAGAGTGGAACTAGACTTTTCTGGTATAGACATCTCTGGAGTTTTTTCTCCCAGTGGTATAATAGTCTTAAAGATAGCAGGGTTGTTGTTTTTTGCTTTTTTCTCCCCATAGTTTTGCATTTGCTAACAGAAAAATTAAAGGATCTATATTTTACAATCGTATAGAAAACATTTATTGCCTAATCCAATGATATATATTCCCAATAGAAAATAAAAGAAAGGGGCGCCTAGGTGGTTCAGTGGGTTAAAGCCTCTGCCTTCGGTTTGGGACATGATCCCAATATTCTGGGATCAAGCCCTGCATCGGGTTCTCTGCTCAGCGGGGAGCCTACATCCTTCTCTCTCTTTCTCTCTCTCTCCACCTACTTGTGATCTCTGTCTGTCAAATAAATAAATAAAATCTTTTAAAAGAAAAAAAAAAGGAAAAATAATCATTAGTTTCCATCTCTGTTAATGGTCATTTTCCATGATGTCATTCAGCAGAAACAAAGACATTCAAAGATATTGAAACATTCATCTCAACAAATAAAAGGTAATTTCAGAACCGTTTTTCAGAGGGCTAATTGTCTTTTTCAGCATAAGAAAATCTAACAAACAACATAAATAATATGTACATTATACATTTAAAATTTATAGGAACTATACTTTAAGTCATTATTTTTTGGTTTAATGAACTCACAATACAGTTGTATTAGCATAAACCTTAAAATTTCTGAATAAAGTGTTATTCTTTATGCAGTGTTATTCTTTATAAAGTGTTATCTTTATGCAGGCAATACATATCCCTTGACCTTAGCTGATGATTATTGCGTATACCGAATTGAGAACTCTAATTTTCCCATGTGATTCCATAAGCTAAAGCCATCAAAAGTGGCGGAGGGTAGTTATTTTTAAACTTTTAAAAGTTTACCGGCAGCATTTCACTATTTAATTATGAATTTGTTTAATTTAATTCTATCCATAAATGTGTTTGAGGAAAACTTCAAAGGCAGAACAGAAGAATTATTTTGTTTCCTATTTTAGTTTTCTTATCCCACCCCATACTTAACTGCCATTATCATTACTGACATGGTTCAGCTTGGCATTTAGCCATGTAGGGAGCAATAAATCTGTGATTTGAACAGATTCTCTGAAAACAAATGTGAAGAATTTTTGTAACTTCACTGGGACAGGTATAAAATGAATATCATCTTAAAATACTTGGGAAAGGACCAACTTATATTATGAAAGGGGAATGAGAGAACAAGAATGAGCCTTGGGTAAGCAGAGAACATCATAAATCATGTAAGATAGTTCTGTGCTTTTATCCTTAGATCCATATGTTCTCCTCAAAGAAAACTGGTGTATAACAATGTAGCATTATTTTACACAGCTCAAAGAGAACCTGGAAATTCCTTTATATCAGCTAAGTGACACCATTTATAAACAATATAAATTCATTCTGGTTTTCTCTTCTAAGTTTTATTCAATTCCATCTTAAATAATTAATCTTTTTAAAGAAATATTCTCAGCTTATGGATGAGACACAGAGTATTAAAATGCTCCATTAGAAATTAATTATTTTAATTTTTTAAACATCCTTCTTTAATGAGCTAGAAGGACCTTGTGGACAAAGAAATTAAATTTGTATTTTGCTATAAACCTTCTACCTTGTTATCTTGTGTGTGTGTGTTGTGTGCGTGTGTATGTGTATAATATTGATTATCATGTATATAATTGTTAATTATAATGTATGGTATATACACACATGTATATGTATACATGCATATATATGACACACAAATATACATTTTTAATAACATTGATAATACTTCTTTCAATAACATCAGTCACATGTTTATCAGTCCAAGCCATCAGATCCAAAGGGTACTTATTCATGGTTATCACTAATATTTCTGTTTTTCCTCCTTCTGGACACAGGGTACAATTAGGCTTTTTTGCTCTCTTCAAATGGTCATGTGCTTGTTTCGGTCAATGAAATAAGAAGAGAAGTAAAACCATGTATCATTTAAGAACAGAAATGATTGAAAAATTCTGTGATTCTCCATCTGCCTTTCCTCCACCACAGCCATTGGTGATATTTTGATCAGTAACATGCTAGTCTTTATTAGCTAGTCTATGAATAAGACATGGATCAGAGTCCCTCATCAACCCAAGGTGAGCATATAAGAAGATAGAGGATTTTCAATCTTTTCTTTTTTTTTTTCCTTGAGAGTTTTCAACATTTTAACTTTAAGCGTCTAAAATATGTGGCTTTATTTCTATGGCATAACTTAAACCATCCAATGACCAATTATCAATACATGCAAAAAAATAACCAAAACCTTGTATAAAATATATTAACTTTATTCCCCTGACTTCTACAAATATTACCTTATGGTCCACTTTGAGTCTTGTATTCATCTCTAAAGTCTATAAACAGGTTTATCTCTCATTTCATTTTCTCGTGTCTACCATTTTAACATTAATATAGTTTGACACCCACATGGTTGAGCTAGTTGGAAATCCACCAAATCATAGTATTTAGAAAAAAAAATCACTAGATTTGTTGGTAAACCATTAAACTAACATTTTCCTCATACTCTCAGCAAAAATTACTAGATTACTCACCCCAAGGAGATTTTATGGTATTACATACCTTTGTCTAGTCTCTATTTCAGATACATTTTCTTCCTTTGAACACTGTCAAGGACTCACTCAAACTATTAAGCCATATACGTAATGGGATTTAGAACTGCTCCAGAGGGATGCCTGGGTGGCTCAGTTGGTTGGACGACTGCCTTTGGCTCAGGTCATGATCCCAGAGTCCCGGAATCGAGTCCTGCATCGGGCTCCCCGCTCCATGAGGAGTCTGCTTCTCCCTCTGACCTTCTCCTAGCTCATACTCTCTCTCACTGTCTCTCTCTCAAATAAATAAATAAAATCTTAAAAAAAAAAAAAAAAAAAGAACTGCTCCAGAAAGCTCCCATCTTACCATCAACTGATCTCTCATTTGTTCCATACAGCTTGACTGTTTGTAAAATGATAGAGGTCTTAGAATTCTCGTGTGGTTTATTGCTGCTGTTATTTCCCTTAACGTCTATCTTTTTTACATGTCTCCCTTTTTAAATTTTGTCATTTTTGACTCTTCCAATATTTTGCTTTTAGTATGCATTTAATTCATTAATATTTCCTTAAAATTGTTATAATTCACTGTACCTGCTTCCTTATTCTGCTTTCAATTATAATGAAATAATAGGGGTATCTAAATTTATGAAATCACCTGAAAGATTTATAATGGTAGACAATTTTGGCATATGTTGATTTTAAGAGGAATAAACCTGAGACACCTGGCTGGTTCAGTCAGCAGAGTATGTGACTTGATCTCAGTGTAGTGAATTTGAACCCTATGTTGAACATAGACATTTCTTTTAAAATTTTTAAATTTAAAAAAAAAGTTGTTGTTTTTAATGAGCCTTGTTGGCTCAGTCATTTAAGCATCTGACTTTTGGTTTCCACTCAGGTTATGATTTCAGAGTCATGAGATGGAACCCAACACTTTCTCAGCAGGGAGTCTGCTTGAGCTTCTCTCCTTCTCCCTTGGGCCCTCTCCTGCTCTCACATGCTGTCTGTCTGTCTCTCTCTCATAGATAAGTAAAATATTTTTTTTTTAAAGAGGGAATGAACTCTGATGACAACATGGAGCTTAATATAGTTAGACAAAAAATGAGGGAAAAGAACACAACCAAGAACTTTAATAATTAGAAACCTGTTGAATTTCACCAAATTTCTAGCATTTTTCCTTTAACTAACTGAATGTAAGTTGATAACTATTGTTTTGTTTGTCACCAACCATGTGATATAATGCTTTTATAATGGTGAGTCCAAGTTAGCCAAAAAAGCTGGCAAGTTATCAGAATTAAATTTCCAAGTAATAATAATAATAATAAAAGTAAGGAACCTACTGTAACAGTTACAAATATATTAAGCTAGAAAATGCAGGTACTTGATCCAAGGGATCAAAGAACTGGGTAGGAAGGTGGTGACAAATTGTTGGTAAGTATGGATCACAGATGTTTCTGGTATCTCCACTTACATTCGGTAACCAAATTCAAACTTAGAATGTCCAGGCCTGAAAAAAGTTCCAGGACACTCTGAGAATGAATAGCCATGAGGTGAGAATAAGGTTAGTTGTAGTTTTCCTAAACAATTATTACATAAAACTGATTACTTTACCCAAATTCACAGGACCAGATATTTGAAGTTTCAGTTTTCTTGAACCATCTCTGCTGTTGCCTTTGAGAAGTAAGCAAAATACCAATTAGGTAAATTCCATCTTAGAAGAAGTTTCTGACGTTCTTCCCTCATAAAATGACAAAACTTGTCTTTTATTTGTTCAGTGCTCAACCCTGCTAATAATAATCATTTGATTTGAAATAGTAGCTCTCACCAAGAAGGTCAAAACATTCTATATAAATGAGTCAATTCCAATTCATCACAGGACCTTATAAATAGCCATTACAAATGAAGTGCTCTAGGGAAGTTAAAACATCATGCAGCCAATACTTTCTGGGGTGTGTGTATGTGTGTGTGCATGTGTGTATGTGAATTATATGGAAAATATTTGGTCTCCAGTTACAGTTCTGATCCTTACATGATCAACTTTAAGATGAACATATGTGGGACACCTCGGTGGCTCAGTGGGCTAAGCCTTTGCCTTTGGCTCAGGCCATGATCTTAGGGTCCTGGGATCAAGCCCTGCTGTTGGGCTCTCTGCTCAGCAGGGAGCCTGCTCCCCCCTCTGTTTCTGCCTGCCTCTCTGCCTACTTGTGATCTATCTGCCAAATAAATAAATATCTTTAAAAAAAAAAGATGAACATATGATTTCTCCTATAGAGCATCAATTTTTTAAAAAGCAGCTCATACCATATCTCTAGTTTATCTTTTCTGTTTTCTAAAGCAGAAGGAGTTCCATTACACTTTTATAACTCTCTCTGAGACCAATCCTGTCCTTCACTAAACATTTCACCAGAATACTGCCTAAATCTGATTAAGGCAGTGGCTATAACAACAAATGTCTGCCTCCCTCTGGGACTTTGGCATTCTAAATGGGAGCCCTTGAATTTGGGTCCATCATACATTATCAGATTTGCAAAACCACGACACATAACTGCACCTACCCAACTTACCAATTCTTATTTTTACATAGTTATAAAGTACTAGCAGAGCAGGGTCAAGGTATCTGGATGACTGAATCTTCAATTTATCACAATGTGCTGTCACATATGTGTCCTGTGACATGATGAATGGTAAGGATAGTGTATTTTCATTTCTGTGGTTAAAAGCAGTTGTTAAAAAATCACAAATAAAGACTTTCCAGGTGATTCTAATTCAAAATTTATTGTGATGAGCCCGTTTTAGTTAAAAGAGACAGAAACCTCATTCCAGTTAGAAAACTAGTAAACAAGATATTTTAATGTCATTGTTAGAAAATCTGATTAAAAATACATCAGAGTTTAGGTGAGTCTAAAGAAAAAAAATACACTTGAGTGTATTTTTTTTTAAAGATTTTATTAATTTGTTTGACAGACAGAGTATGACAGAGCACAAGCAAGGGAGGCAGCAGGCAGAGGGAGATGGAGAAGCAGGCTCTCCATGGAGCAGGGATCCCAATGTGGCACACTTGAGAGTATTTTTGAGTTTAGGTGAGTCTAAAGGAAAAAATACACTTCATGAACTAGTTAAACTAAGGTTTTGGGAACTGGTTGGTGTTAGCACGAAAGCAGAATGGAGTGTCTAAGACTTAGAAGCGGCATGATTCCATTTGGAAAGTTCTAACTAACTAAATTCCCTAACCCCATGGTCACATAGACCTTTCTGAAATAGCTCATTTAGGTAAAAGGTTAATGAATGTTAGAATCTGTACAACTCATTTGGGATACAATGTCATTTCTTTTTCTTTTAGGTGCTGTTGATCTAATGGTATGAAATTTAAATTTAGTTAAAATAAATGATAATGAAATTACATATTTCTAATTAAAGTGATGCACCTAGTAAACCTACATATACCCTAAATATTTTCTTGCAATTGAATTACACTTTCACTAATTAATTTTCATTATTGTAACTTTAGAGAAATGTTATATTTTATTTGCCCTTTCAACATAAACAGAGACCCATGGTGTACTTCTCTTAAACTGGCATACTAAGTAATTACATGTTGATTAATCACATATTTGAATCTTTGCAAAAACCTTTAATAGTTTACCAAAATTTTTAATAACTTAATTCTTTGAAAGCTCCGTATATTCTCCTTTAAAAAAATAGAATAACTCACAGTAAATGTGGCAAACAAGAAGTTAGAGGGACTTGTTCTAGTCCTATGTCTACAATTGCTTTTGTGGTGTCAGCATCATCAACCTCTCCTTAAATCTCCATTTTCTCATTTTGAAAGAGTCAGACTATGTGCTAGAGTCTGGCTTGATTTGCTGGTCACCATATCCATTTAAACTACCTACAGGACTCAGCTAGACTGTGTTCCGCAGTCTCCCTGACATTAGGCATGACAATGCTTGTTTACAGTCAGAGACATGTTGGCAGAAATTATGTAAACCAATTCCTGACACTGCTCACAAAATCTTCTCATGAGCAATGGTCTACCCATTTCTCCCTTTTTTGGAAAGTTCAGAAATGAATTGAAAATGGTAGAGATTTAAGATTGAAAAACTCAGGGGGTGCCTGGGTGGCTCAGTGGGTTAAGCCGCTGCCTTTGGCATGATCTCAGAATCTTGGGATCAAGCCCCGCATCAGGCTCTCTGCTCAGCAGGGAGCCTGCTTCCCTCTCTCTCTCTCTGCTGCCTCTCTGCCTACCTGTGATCTCTCTCTCTGTCAAATAAATAAATAAAATCTTAAAAAAAAAAAAAAGATTGAAAAACTCGGGAATTCCAATGTACATTGGTAAGAAAAATTCGTGTAGATCAGAACTGAGCATTTTAAACTTTATGTGAATGAGCTAAATGGCTACTGAGTAAGCTGTGGGTTTGTTTTTATTTATTGCAATTGTTATTTATTTATTACAATTGTTATTATTACCCAAACTAATACAAGTTGTGTCAACACTTAGGTCCAAAATTTTATCATTATTTCTATATGGTTAAAGATCCAAAGGTGGATGTCCATGGGAGGAAAAAAACAATTCATTTTTAATTTCACTTACATTCCAGAATGTCAGATATAACTGTATATTTATGTAAAGTATCTTACTTTCATTAAATTCATTTATGTCACAATGAAACAAAGCTGCTTTGGGATTTTGTCCTTTGAAGTCCATACCTCTTTCATCTTTGTGTCCTTGGCACCTATCAGTTGATGAGGAAGATAAGGTTTTTTTGTAAGATTTTATTTATTTATTTGACAGACAGAGATCACAAGTAGACAGAGAGTCAGGCAGAGAGAAAGGGGTGGGAAACAGGCTCCCCAGTGAGCAGAGAGCCTGATGCAGGGCTCGATCCCAGCACCCTGGGATCATGACCTGAGCGGAAGGCAGAGACTTTAACCCACTAAGCCACCCAGGGGCCCAGAAGATAATTTCTTTTCAGAAAGAATCTAAACTTTCAAAATGAAAGTCTAGTTACTTCCCAATTGCGGTGTAACAGATTACCACATCAATAGTTTGAAACAGCACGCGTTTATTATCTCATAGTTTCTGTGAGTCCAGAAGTTGCACATGGCTTTGCTGGTCCTCTACCACAATCTCTCTGAGCCAACAATCAAAGTGTATGCTGAGACCGGGGTCTGTTCCAAAGGTTCCATTATAGAAGGTTCCATTTCCAAGGGAACTCATGCGGCTATTGGCAGCTCCTCAGACTCTTCAGGCTTGTCAGACGAAGGGCCTTCATTTTAAGTTGGCTAATGACTGGAGTCTGCCCCCAAGTCCTTGGCACGTGGACCTCTCCCACATGGCAGCTTGTTCTATCAAAACCAGCAACAAAGAGAGAGAGAGTCTATCAGCAAGACAGAAGTCACCATCTCTTGCAACCTAATTACAGAAGTGACATTCCTTCAGTATTGTCATATTGTATTGATCAGTAGCAAATTATAAAATGGGAGACAATTTCACAAAGTTGTAAATCCCAAGAGGCAAGATCATTGGGCATACCTTAGAGGATTTCTGCAAGAGGACATTTTTTAAAAAGATTTTATTTATTTATTTGACAGAGATTACAAGTAGGCAGAGAGGCAGGCGGCAGCGGGGGAGAGGGGGAGGGGACGGGCTCCCACTGAGCAGGGAACCTGATGCAGGGCTAGATCCCAGGACCCTAAGATCATGACCCGAGCCGTAGGCAGAGGCCCAACCCACTAAGCCACCCAGATGCACCCAGAAGTCATTTTTAAAGTCATTTTTGACTATACCTTACATGGAACACAATCAGATGTCATAGTTAGACTTTGGTAAGTCTTTCTGTTAACTTTTCCTATTGCCGTTAAACAGGGTCTGGAGAAAAGACAGAGAGACGAGCAAGGAAGGAAAAGAAGATGAAGGGGAAAAGTAGAAAGAGAAAAGAGAATTTGGGGGAAAAAAATCTTTTTAAAAAACCTGCATTGATTTCTATGTACTTCACTTTCTTTTTTTTTAAGATTTTATTTATTTATTTGTCAGAGAGAGAGCACAAGCAGGCAGAGTGGCAGGCAGAGGCAGAGAGAGAGAAGCAGGCTCCCTGCTGGACAAGGAACCCGATACAGGACTTGATCCCCAGACCCTGGGATCATGACCTGAGCTGAAGGCAGCGGCTTAACCCACTGAGACTCCCAGGCATCCCCGTATTTCACTTTCTACCATGCAGTTGTGTGTACCTGAATCAGCAACATGATGGGTAACTGAGGTAGATGTCAAAGCAGTATAAACCCTCGAGAAAGTGCTGGAACAGAGCTGGCTAAGCAGACTGACAGATTTGTAATGTGAGTGCATAACAAGACTCAGAAATATAAACAGCTTTGGAGAGAACAAGAAATGGCACTTTTACAGAAATCAAAAAGCATATGACTGAGCTTATTTAGGGGGACAGTAACAATGCATTACATTACAGCAGATGAGCTTGTCAAATGTGGTGTGATTCTTATCACTCTAATAAATCTCACTTGATATCAACCTATTTTAATGATGAAGCCTGTCTTCTATGAAATAATAATGCTTAAAATTTATGTAGAATTTTATAAACTGCTTTCATATGTATTATCTTATTTTGTTCTCATAAAGCACCCTCTCCTCCCAAGAAATAGAGATTTATTAAGTCATCCCACTATTAAAAATTCTTTCTTTGATCCCAGTTCTCTGGAGGCTAAAGTTCAGAGTCCTCTGACTAATGCACAAAATCATTCAGGAGAGGACCATTGCTGCCTTACCACTCCCCTCTTTCCTGCGGTACACCTTATTCCTCTCTTCTAAGCACTACTATTTTCTATTTTCTAAGAACCACTTATTTTCTGCACTTGCCACTGTTCATTCATCTGTGTATGGTTTAGTTTAGAGTTTCTCGATTTTGGCGCTACTGATATTTTGGATCAGGTAATGTCTGTTGTGGATTTGTTGTGCATTGCAGGATGGAAAGTGGCATTCCTGGCCTCTACCCACTGGAAGCCAGCAGCAACCCCACATGGTGTGATGGCTAACAGTGTCTCCAGGCATTCCCAAATGGCCCTCAGGGGACAAAATTATCCCCCCTTGAGAAACATGGCTCCCAATATTTTTCTTGTTCTGTTTTCTTGGCATGGAAAATGCTAATCTGATTTCTACAATTGACTGACTTCAACATGTTCACTCCTCCACTGGGTGCAGTTACTATGGAAAACAGTGTGGAGGTTCATGGGAAAATTTAAAATGGAACTACCATAAAATCCAAAGATACCACTTTTGGGTTTATATCTAAAGGGAATGAAAAGAAGATATCAAATGCTTCATAATAGCTAAAATAATGTCAGGATCCATTAACAGATGAATGGATAAAGAAAATGGTGTAGGTATTCACGGGGGAATACTATTCAACCATGAGAAAGAAGTAAATCCTGCCATTTGTGACACCAGGGACAGAACTTGAAGGCAATATGCTAGATGAAATAAGCCAGACAAAGTAAAATTACATACTATCACTTACATGAGAAATAAAATAAAGGAAGAAAGAGAAGGAGAGAAGGAAGAAAGGGAAGGATAGAAGAAAGGAAGGAACAAATGAACTAATGAATGAACAGACCAACAAAAGAAGGAAAAAAGGAAGAGATCAAACTCACAGAAACAGAGACTAGAAAAGTGGTTTCCAAGGGCTGGGCGGAGGGAGTGATAGGAATAGAGAGAGCTTAATAAAAGAGTACAAACTTTTAACTAGAACATAACTAAACCTGAAGATCTAATATAAAACATGACTACTATCTTTGATGACAATGTAGTTTATAAATAAAAAACAAACAAGGGAATAAGTTACCTCTCTTAGAAAGCTTCTCTTTATTCTCTCCATGCTAAATAAGATGCCTTCCTCGGTTCCTGCCTCTCTCTGAGCCCCAAGCACAATGGTCAGAAGGATTACTTCCATCTTAGTTTCACAGGCAGTAACTATATGAACATTTTACGCAAGCTATCTATGCTTCCCCCCTTATTTCTAAAATAGGAATGAGAGTATTAAACAATTTACAGTGTCTGACACATTCAATACTCAACATACATCAATTATTATTACCTGCTTCTCTTTCTCCCTCTCCCCACCACTCCCCCTGCTTATGTAACTTTATTACTTTATTTTGAGTAAGAGGATGGTGAATTCTAGTTCAACAGATGTTATAATATGAATTAATAAATTCAAAGTTGATATCACATTATTGAGAAATCTAAATAATAATTGAATGATTTACCATTTCATATCTCTATAGAAACAAGCTCACCTTGGGGGACAAAATCTTTGCTTAATTAAAAGATGGTATATATAATTTTGGATATATATTTATTCCATGACCCCACTATTGCTAAACTAGCCCCAAAATATAAAATACTCTCTTGGAACATGAATTTTCTTTTTCAATTCGTCAACTAATATTGTGTGAAGGGTTCAATATGAACTGCTTGAGAGCAAAGTATATATTTACATAAAACAGCAAAAAGAAAATAAATGTCAAAACAAACATTAAAAATACCCATAAATTGACACTCTGTGTTAACACACTAAGTAGATCAATAAAAATATGTGCATAGAGCAGTAAAACTGTGTAGAGATTCACATAGACAAATCCTGAAAAACTACAAAGAACATGTAAAATATGTGCTGCTTTAGACAAAGTGTAATGATACTGAATAACATTCTTTATTGAGAACCCAATGGAAAGTTACCCTTAAAAATAAATACCCTGTGATTTACTTTGAAAGGCAAAAAAAAAAAAAAAAAAAGAAAGAAAAGAAAAGAAAAAGAAAAAAAGAAAAAAAATCAGTGGATAGAAGGCCGAAGGGACAGTGGTTGAATAGCGCAGTTAACAGAATAATGTGAAACTGTGAATGTTACATAACATGGCAATGGGGTTTTTGCTGATGTCATTAAGTCAAGGATCTTAGAATAGGAAGATGATCTTGGCTTATCCTGGGTCCAATATTATTACAAGAGTCCTTAAAAAAATGAAAGAATGAAGCAGAAGGGTCAGAGAAGGAGATTTGGCAAGGGAAACAGAGATTAGAGTCAGAATAAGATTTGAAAATACCTTGGTGCTGAACCTGAAGTAGAAGAATGCAGGTGACCACTAGCAGCTGGAAAAGTCAAAGGAATGGGTTTTTCCCTGGCGTCTCTAGAGAGCCAGATGAGAAGAACATAGCCCTGTCAACATCTTCATTCTTAGCTTTATGAAACTTGCTTTTGCTTTCTGAGCTCCAGGTTTGTAAGATAATAAATTTGTGTTGCCTTAATCCACTGAATTTGTGGTAATTTATTATAGCACTAGTATGAAAATAATAGATTTATGTAATAAGGAAATTAGAGCCAAATGTTAATTGGAAGGGGCAGATCATGGGTATATGGGTCTATCCTGCATACTTTCAATTTAGCTGTGTGTTTGAAAATTCTTATAAAAATGCCTGGAGAAATAAACAAACATGGGATTACACCACAAAAATAAAGAAAAACTGATAGCACATTGTGTAAAACCACTCCTAAAAACTGGATTTATTTGAATTTCCCTGATGGCTAGTGATGAACATATGTCTGTTAGCTATTTGCATGTCTTCTTTGGAAAACTGTCTGTCCATGTCTTCTGCCCATTTTTGACATGATTATCTATTTTTTGGGTGTTGAGTTTGAGGAATTCTTTATAGATCTTGGATATCAGCCCTTTGTCTGTAGTGTTATTTGCAAATATCTTCTCCCATTCCGTGGACTGCCTCTTTGTTTTGTTGACTGTTTCCTTTGTTGTACAGAAGCTTTTTATCTTGATGGAGTCCCAAAAGTTCATTTTTGCTTTTGTTTCCTTTGCCTTTGGAGACATATCTTGAAAGAAGTTTCTGGGGCCGATGTTGAAGAGGTTAATGCTTACGTTCTCCACCAGAATTTTGGTAGATTTCTGCCTCACGTTGAGGTCTTTCTTCCATTTCGAGTTTATCTTTGTATATGCTGTAAGAGAAGATGTAGTCTGTATATACGATGGAAAATAACAAAGCCATCAGAAAGAATGGATACCCAACTTTCGTATCAACATGGATGGGACTGGAGGAGATTATGCTGAGTGAAAGAAGTCAAACAGAGAAAATCAATTATCATATGGTTTCACTTACTTGTGAAGCACAAGGAATAACACAGAGGACACTAGGAGAAGGGAAGGAAAAGTGAATTGGGGGAATTTGGAGGGGGACACAAACCATGAGACACTGTGGACTCTGAGAAACAAACTGAGAGTTTTGGAAGGGGGCAGGGTATGGGTGAGTGTGGTGATGGGTATTAAGGAAGGCACGCATTGGATGGAGCACCAGGTGTGGTGCAAAAACAATGAATTTGGAACACTGAAAGAAATAAAATAAAATTAAGAGGTTAAAAAGCAAACAAACAAACAAACAAAACATGGATTGATTGGGCATCTGAGTGGCTCAGTTGGTTAAGCAACTGCCTTTGGTTCAGGTCATGATCCCAGAGTCCTGGGATTGAGTCCCACATAGGGATCCCTGCTTAGCAGGGAACCTGCTTCTCTTTCTCCCTCTCCCCACCACTCCCCCTGCTTATGCTTTCTCTCTGTCAAATAAATAAATAACTTCTTAAAAAGAAAAAAAAAAAACTGGATTGATCAATAATTGATAAAAATTGTTTTAAAAATAAATTTCTATATAGGTTGCTCATTTTATTATAGAGATCAGCCTTTGCTTCTTGAGTTAATTTCCCTTACTGATAAAGTCACATTCACATTTCAGATCATTAACACTCAGTAATACTAACAGAATATAGTACAATCAAATATACACTCCAACTGGAATTAAAATGTATGTTTGCTCTGAGTTGAGGTGAACATATCTGTAAAGTTAGTGAAGTTACCATCAGAAGCTACCAAGCACTTAATTGAATTATGAAATGCTACTTATTTATGACTTTCTGAAAGTTAGTCATAACATCACTGGTTCAATGTATGATTCATCACTGTTGGAAATGGAGCAGACTAGACATTGGTTCCTTTTTATCATCTTGGAGATTAGGAACACGCACCAAAATAGATTAGTTTAATTCATTGTTTTTAATTTAAAATGCATTAACATATTTCCCAGGCCAATTAGCCCAGTAGATTTCTTTGTATTCTTGGGAAAAAACAAAAAACAAACAACAACAACAACAACAACAACAAACCTACTTAAAATCTTTGCTCTAATTTCTATATGTAAAAAAAGAAAAATGTTGATATACCTTTGTAGCAGATACTTTCAGTGTCCCTCTTCTATCCTCCTAGCATAGTGATCTGATTTCCAACCTCCCAAATCTATGCTTTTTAATGCCTGAGGGCTTCCTTCAATCACCAGAGTCAGCTCTGCTCTGGGTAGGACTGACTGGAAAGGGCTGGAATTTAGAGCCCCCAGGATAAGTCATTACCCACTGACAGAGTTGATGGAAAATAGTCTAGCTCCCTATCTTTCAGGTGGAATAATGCTGCAGCACACTTGACTGATTCTCTACTGGGATTCAGCCCCAATTATCTGTAGTGGTACTATGCTTGATAACATTTCCTTAATTGGCTTCATCCCATAATTTCCCCCACTCTCAAAGATGATTCCTGTGACTTAACCTCTCAAATAAACTAGATTTACCTGCTTTGAGAAAATTCTAACTAAAATGTTTCCCACCCTTAGAAAGGTAATTTTTTAAAAAAAATATTTTAAAAATAAATTCTAGAAGACTTCATAATATACTGATACACTCTGAAAGCTTTTCTAATTGCCTAAGAATTTACTCCTGTCAAAACTAAGTATTACACAATACTTAGATCTTCACCCAATGAAAGTGAGTTTTAAAGTCATCATTACCTGTGACTACTTAAGCATCTGTTTTTTTTTTTTTTTTTTTTTTTTTTTTTTTTTAAAGATTTTATTTATTTATTTGTAAGAGAGAGAGAGAGTGAGAGCGAGCACAGGCAGACAGAGTGGAAGGCAGAGTCAGAGGGAGAAGCAGGCTCCCTGCGGAGAAAGGAGCCCGATGTGGGACTCGATCCCAGGACGCTGGGATCATGACCTGAGCCTAAGGCAGCTGCTTAACCAACTGAGCCACCCAGGCGTCCCTACTTAAGCATCTGTTATCCACAAACAAAAAACCCTTTCAACATCTATCTTGACCTGGCTGATTAACCACATTGCCTGAGGTAACAGAATCCAGTGGAGGAGTTAGCTCTGATGATGGTCTCTGCATCTGAACTTAGTGACTTCAAATAGCAGTGCTAGAAAATTTCAGACATACCTTGGGTCATGGCTGTGAGCTTTCCTCTTGTGCCTTTTCTCCAGGCACAATGACAGCAGTTGGTGAGACTAAGATGTCTGATCCTCCTGAGACTAATTCTGCAAAGTATTGTTTGATGCCACACAATTGGGGACATGATGATATTTCTGTGTTTTAGCTGTGTAGCCTGTTTCATGTAGACGAGCCATGAAGAATCAGAATAATTGAATTTCATGGCTCTTTTTAGCTTCTGCATATAGAGAAATGAAGAAAAAAAAATCACACTTTCTAATATACTTACCAAAGAGGTTTCAACAGTAGAAATTAAACCCGAAAAAAATGCTGAAGTTTAACAATAATGAAATAGAACCCAGGGTTAACTGCTGTACCTGATATCAGTTACTGGGTTACTGAGGGTGGCCAGTGAGGGAAGAATGGTTGTAGCTTTATTGGGAGGTAACAGGGACCTTGATGTGCTACATCAGAAAAAACCTATAGTGGGTAGATACAGTGGATAGATACACACAGCTAATTCTTAACATCCCAAGAGTAGTCACCATCACGACAGGATATTTCCTCACTAACCCATCATATTTCTTCAGATAGATCTTTGACTTACTTTCTGGCTTTAAATTCAAGAGAGTTGTGACAATATCCAGAGCCACAGAAAACATTTACGCTTTTAGTCTGGGTAGACATTCTCCCTTCATCTGGGAAGAGGAGCTCAGTTTTCCTTGGGGAGATTTTCCTATATATCCTTTGTGTGCAGCCTGATGGAGCTGGCAATACAAAAAAAAATAATAATTAATAAATAAAAATAAATTAATAAATGCATCCACCCTCATCCCCTAGTCAAGTTTGTGACTCAAACGAGATAGACAATATTCCGCTGGGATAACACTGGAACGTGGAGACTGGTGCCGAGATGAGGATAATCTAAGGAAAAAAGTAAAAATAGAAGATGCTTTTCATCCTGGAAGAGCCTGGATGGTCTCCTGACTTATATCCTCACCAGTCTCCAGTAAATAAGGGGCTAAACCAGGCTGGCCCTGCTTCTGATTCATCCCAATCCTTGTTTCCTTTAATTTTGCAAGTTCAAGTTCATCCACACATTCAACAGGTCATTGGGGCAATTTCTGTTACGTGAAAAAATTTACTCCTGAACATTTATCTTTCCAATACATCACTTGATGTTTCCTTTTATTTAATTACTTGGTTTTAAAATCATATCTCATTTTATTTATATTATTGTTTAGGTATAAATATTATGATCTTTAGAAACTATGGTTTCTATTTATGTTTCAAAAACAAAAATTAAATATAAATGAGTGTTTGCTATGCTAGGCACTGTGATTAGTCATTTTCATAATTATTTCCTTTGGTTTTCACAAAACCTGTAAGGAGGTATAGTTTTCATTTTTTTTCTTAATTGTTTTTTTTTGGGGGGGAAGAGAACAGAAAAAATCAGAGTATTAACTAACAAAAGAGTTAAAAGATACATAAGGTATTAATCATGTATATGATATACAAATAGGGATATATGTGTATATTTGTTTATTTTGGTGCTTCTGATACATGCTAGTTACTACACAAAAGTATATTTGCACACATTACTTAAATTAATAGTACTTTACCTTACTCTCCAGACCAGTAAAGTGAGACTCAAAAATGGTATACAGTTCTTCTAAACCCATATGTCATATAAACAGGAAATGGCAAAACGAGGATTTGAACCCAGGTCTTTGGGACGATCAAACCTACCATTGTTACTTCCAGTTTTTGCAAAAGGGCCTTCTGTAGAGGATTGTATTCTCTGGATATTTATTATCTTTGGATTTGGTCATGATACTTACATTACATTTTTTTGCCTATAGGACTATTTAAACTTAAGGAAATCAGGAAAGAAGAAACTGTTTATAAATTCTCTATGGCCTTTAAAGTAGAAACATCTGTTGGGTTACACTGATCTTGAATGAACACAGGCACATCTTTCAGTTGGATGGACTAGAGATTTCACGTGCATTGTCATCTGACTCTTTGAAAAAAATTTGGAAAAAGCTCAGGGGAATAATTTATTGTATTTTTAATAAAAATAAATGTTATAATGTAATAATATGAAGTGACAGTTCTTGATTACATTCTCTGTTGAACCTGGTTCCTGAATTTCTGTTAATAGTGATAAATAATCCCAAGGGAAGTCAGTGCGGGTCTTCACCTTTGAACAGTTTCCAAAAGCTGAGTAATATACAGATTCTTTTGGGGAGAATCTACTCATACACTTCTAGTGTTGACTTCAAACATTTTAAGATACTGTTCTATAAACAAATACAGACATGGATCCAGTTTTAAATTCCTTATGCTTATAGTTCTTACATAACCAAAAAACAAAGACACATACAAACATTAACTACAAGCTGAACTATAAAGCCAATGCACTTCAGATTTATAACATTAATTTAAATCAAACAAGGAGACTGTTTTTACAGTTTAAACTGCTGTCCATATGAGTATGGTCCTAACTTCTATAGTTAGAGGGATTCTTTTTTCTCTTTTTTAAGGATTTATTTGGGGAGAGATAGGAGCAGAAGGAGAGAAACTCAAGCCAACTCCATGCTGAATGCAGGAGACTACACAGGGCTGGATCTCAAGACCCTGAGATCATGACCTGATCTGAAATCAAGAGCAGATGCTTAACAAGCTGAGCCACCCAGGCATCCCATAGAGGAACTCTTGACTTTCTTTTGTATTTACTACATAGAACTGGGGATAATGCAATTTCCCATCACTTTTTTCTATTCAAATTCTTGGGCAGTTTTGTTTCAAATAAACTGCAAAGTCATATTTTCAATAACTTTCCAGGATTTTATCATTCTTATAATAAGCCTGTTCTTAAAATTACTTTATTATTATTATTTTTAGCCCTCTGCAGTTTGAGACAGAACTATTTGGCAACCAAGAAGATTTTAAATAATAAGGAGATTCACAGATCCTGGATATTAACCTTTTGTCTGTCCTGTCATTTGCAAATATCTTCTCCCATTCCTCTTTGGGTTGCCCCTTTGTTTTCTTGACTGTTTCCTTTGCTGTGCAGAAGCTTTTGATTTTGATGAAGTCCCAGAAGTTTATTTTGGCTTTTGTTTCCTTTGCCTTTGGAGACATATCTTGAAAGAAGTTGCTGTGCCTGATATCGAAGAGATTACTGCTTATGTTCTCCTCTAGAATTCTGGTGGATTCCTGTCTCACATTGAGGTCTTTTATCCATTTTGAGTTTATCTTTGTGTATGGTGTAAGAGAATGGTTGAGTTTCATTCATCTTTGTGTTCGGTGTAAGAGAATGGTCGAGTTTCATTCTTCTATATGTAACTGCCCATTTTTCCCACCATTTATTGAAGAGACTGTCTTTTTTCCACTGTATATTTTTTCCTGTTTTGTCAAAGATTATTTGACCATAGAGTTTGAGGGTCCATATCTGGGCTCTCTACTCTGTTCCACTGCTCTATGTGTCTGTTTTTATGCCAGTACCATGCTGTCTTGGTGATCACAGCTTTGTAGTAGAGCTTGAAATCAGGTAAAGTGATGCCGCCAGTTTTATTTTTGTTTTTCAACATTTCCTTAGCGATTCGGGGTCTCTTCTGATTCCATACAAATTTTTGGATTATTTGCTCCAGCTCTTTGAAGAATACCAGTGGAATTTTGATTGGAATGGCATTAAAATATAGATTGCTCTAGGCAGTATAGACATTTTAACAATGTTTATTCTTCCCATCCAAGAGCATGGCATGGTCTTCCATCTTTTTGTGTCTTCTTCAATTTCTTTCTTGAGTGTTCTGTAGTTCCTCAAGTACAGATCCTTACCTCTTTGGTTAGGTTTCTTCCCAGGTATCTTATGGTTCTTGGTGCTATAGTAAATGGAATCGATTTTCTAATATCCCTTTCTGTATTTTCATTGTTAGTGTATTAGAAAGCCACTGATTTCTGTACATTGACTTTGTATCCTGCCATGTTACTGAATTGCTGTATGAGTTCTAGTAGTTTGGGGGTGGAGTCTTTTGGGTTTTCCATATAAAGAATCATGCCATCTGCGAAGAGAGAGAGTTTGAATTCTTCATTGCCAATTTCAAACTCAACACACACAAAACAGATAATCATATCAAAAAATGGGCTGAAGATATGAACAGACACTTCTCCAATGAAGACATACCAATGGCTATCAGACACATGAAAAAATATTCATCATCACTAGACATCAGGAAGATTCAAATTAAAACCACATTGAGATATCACCTTACACCAGTTAGAATGGCCAAAATTAGCAAGACAGGAAATAACATGTGTTGGAGGGGATGTGGAGAAAGGGGAACCCTCTTACGCTGTTGGTGGGAATGCAAGTTGGTGCAGCCTTTTTGGAGAACAGTGTGGAGATTTCTCAAGAAATTAAAAATAGAGCTTCTCTATGACCCTGCAATTGCACTACTGGGTATTTGCCCCAAAGATACAGATGTCATGAAAAGAAGGGCCATCTCTACCCCAATGTTTATAGCAGCAATGGCCACGGTTGCCAAACTGTGGAAAGAACCAAGATGCCCTTCAGTGGACAAATGGATAAGGAAGATGTGGTCCATATACACTATGGAGTATTATGTTTCCATGAAAGGATGAATACCCAACTTTTGTAGCAACATGGAAGGGACTGGAAGAGATTATGCTGAGTGAAATAAGTCAAGCAGAGAGAGTCAATTATCATATGGTTTCACTTATTTGTGGAGGATAACAAATAGCATGGAGAACGTGGGGAGTTAGGAGAAGGGAGTTGGGGGAAATTGGAAGGGGAGGTGAACCAAGAGAGACTATGGACTCTGAAAAACAATCTGAGGGGTTTGAAGTGGTTGGGGGTGGGAGGTTGGGGGAACCACGTGGTGGGTATTAGAGAGGGCATGGATTGCATGGAGCACTGGGTCTGGTACAAAAACAATGAATACTGTTATGCTGAAAATAAATTAAAAAAATAATTAAAAAATAATAATGAGATTCAGTGTCTTAGTCTGGGTTTTTTCAAAGCCAACTCTGTGACAAAGGCTAAGCTATGAATGATTTCCTCAGATATGTGATTTTAGGGAGCCAATAGTGTAACAGTAAAAACTTATCCAAAAATATGTTATTGAACTGGCTATCTCAAGAAAATATTGCTTTCTTGATCCAAAGGAGTTCTAACAAGCCTTCTAGTGTGTTTCAGACCATCCAAAACAGGAGTAAAATGGGACGTCATTTATTTGGTGGTTCACCTTCCAACACACAAGCCTTGTGCATATGTGATTGCCAAACCCTTCGTGGGACACATATACTCAGTGTCAGAGGATCTCTGGGCAGAAAGTCAGAGGACCCGCTGAGCATTGTGACAGCTCTGTCCACTGCACTTGTGCCAGGCTGTTCAAAGTCTATGTGGAACTGTCCACAGAAGCTGTAGCTAGAATGAGATAAGAGGCCAAGAAGCCTTGAAGTCAGGCACAAGAGGGTTTCCCATCTACTTGTTAATGTATCATATCATAGCTAACCTCTACATCTTTATATAATTAAAATAATCAGTAGACACTTGAAAATTGTCATTAGAAAAGACACAGACACCCTGTTGAGAAACATTCTTAGTATATCTCATTCATAGATGTTTTAGAGAATCATTCTAGGAGTTTAACTATAGTCCTAGAGATATCTATACACCAATTGCTTTATAAATATTTTTGTCAATGTAGATTCTCAAAAAAGGGATAAAAAATTTTTTCCTAAGTAGCTCGTTCTCTTAACTCAATTCAACATATTTTGTCAAATCCCTCTTTTCCATATTCTGCTACACTCTGGGAATTCAAATATAATCAGGCCACAAACACTAGAGGGTCCCAGAGTCTTTTGGGAAGCCAGAAAACTAATTCCCAAACCTAATAGAGTTCTAGAGTTAACACATATTCACATGTTTTCTACATATGAAGAGCATATTTCAGATACACAACTGGCCTTCAGAATTGGATGGCTTAATTTCAAATGTGGTACAAAAACAACAATCCAAGTGTGTTACTGGAGGGAAAAATAATAGAATTTTCCATGGCCAATCTAGGTTGGAATTTCTATTTGTGGCCCTTACAGTAGTGACACAGTGGAATTGTCCCTTCAGTCTAATGGCATAGTAAGCCTGGGCATTTCATAAAAGGCTAGAAGTTGAAAACAGCTCCTGAGTGCAAGTCAAATTAAATTAGATTAAAAGAAATGACACTGTAAATTCATTCTTAATCCATATTTCTACATGAAATTAGCTGAACTTGGAAAAAAAACTGGCTCAATTTTTGCTTTGAAAAGTTTTTCTGATGTTTGCATTCAGAAAAATGTGTGTCATTTCTTTTTAATATTATAAATTCATTCAGTAAAAATGAGTTAATGAGTTACTATTAATAGTCATCAATGATAAAATAAGTTAATAATTCCTTTACCAAAAAAGGAATATTTTCTACCATACTCATGTTGGTTTTTCCAAGATACAAACAAATGTAAACACATACTTACACATACACACACACTTATATATAGGCACATATACACACACACACATGAATACATATATGTAAGACCAGATTTCCAAGAAGTAATAATATTAAGGGCAAAAATGCTCTTTTGGGTATAGTGATCTTTTATACAATATTTCCAAAAAAATGGAACTATCCTGTCTTCTGGCAACATTACAGACTAAATTAAAAGCCTAATGAAGCATAAGAATATTGTATAAATTAATTCAGTTTGTGTTTTCTTTAATATGGATTTGACAGCCAACTGTTTTCAAACGCAGCCATTTGTTCTCACTGTGTTACTTTGTACAAATAATATGGTGTTATTGCTATCACTCCACACTTTTTTGATGGCATTTTTATGCATATAAAATAATTTTGATCAGAGCAAACTTCTATTACATTATATCTTAATAATGGAAGTATGACACACATTAAAATGGAACAATTTCATGATTTCTGAGCCGAGACTGCTCACCCATTGAAATGCAGCTTCTACCACACGTCAGTTCTAGTAACCTCTGTTTCAAGAATCTAAAGGTATAATTATGTTTCTTACTATTTTTGTGTACTGTAATTTGTGTGTATATTTGTTTCTTTCTAAATATGCTTAAGCTAAAACAAACAAACACATAAGCAATTAGCCCTTAATGCTTCCTGTCTTCGTCTGCTTGAGCTGTCAAACAAAACACTACAGAGTGGGTTATTTAAACAACAGAGATATACTTTCTCAGTTCTAAGGGCCGAGAGTCCAAGATTAAGATGTCATCCAATTTGATCCCTAGTGAGGCCTCTCTTTCTGGCCACCTTCCTGCTGTGCCCTCCTATGGCAAAGAGAATGAGCTCTGAGGGGCACCACCTCTATCAGGTTAGGACCTCACTTGTAAGATCTCATCTAATCTCAATCACCTGCTCTCAGGCCCTGTCTGTAATGTCAGCCACCCTGGAGGTTAACACTTCAACGTATGAATTTGACAGTGGTGAAGGCCCAGTTCAGTCCGTAGCATTTCCTTGGTTTTTTTTAGAGAGAGGGACCACATGTGCTAGGGGTGGGGGAGGGGCAGAGAAAGAGGGAGAGAGAATCTTAAGCAGGCTCCATGCCAAGTGCAGAGCCTGAGCCAGGGCTTGATCTCACAACCCTGAGATTATGACCTGAGCCCAAATCAGGAGTCAGACCCTTCACTGACTGAGCTCCCCAAGTGCCCCATAGTCCTTTTTAAAATGTAAAATTATTCTCTAATAACTCTTAATACTTCCCTCCTATATTATTCAGTCCATAGCACATAGTCTGTTCTCAAGAGAGCCTTATTTTAGTAACAATTCATAATATTGAGGATGAAGCTTTTGGTAACTATTAGGAAGACTCCCTTGAGTAACTACTGTTTATTTGGCACCTCTGGTCTGCCAGGTACTCTGTATCCAATGCCTCCTTCAAGCCTCAGCATCTCCCCATGATGTTTATGCTATTCTGCACTTTTTCCAAATGGGGAATCTAAGGCTTAAAGAGGTTAATTGGCTTTTGCATAGTCTGAATCATGATATAATAAATAATTCTTCTCTTAGTGCTATTTCTTTAACATTTCCGTCAAGGCCAACATGTTTAAACAAGAAGAGATCTGGAACAATGTTTAGAACTCTCTTTGGAGGGAGGTTGATCAGTTAAATTGTTACATTTTTCACCTTCAAACTGATTTTACAAATTGAACCTCAGTCCATTTTAAAGACTTAGTTATATATTATAAAATATAATCGGTATTTAATACAAGAGTTAGAGATCCCTGTTTTGTATCCTTTTAATGACTTAGTAGGTATAAAGAACTGGTATGTGTGTGAGGGGGTTCATTAGATTTGGCTGAGACTGCTATGCCTAATGTTTGAAAACTCTGACTTTGAACTTTCTCCCAAGAGACTTTGGTTCTCCCAGGTATACGCTTCAGATGGCCCTCCCTGTGATGTGATAAAGTTAAATCATTTTCAACATCAATACATGCCTTGAGATAAACCGCTTCCCTTCATTTTGAGGTAGTAGAACATGGCTTGTAGATTATTATTTCCTTGGTGAGATTTTTTTCTTTTCACTGGGATTTCTTCAATGCTTCATCCTTTGGGGAAAGGAAATTTGACAGTTCATTTTCCATCCCTATATTGCGTACTTCGATTCCCAAATATCAGCTGACAACTCACATTGTACGGCACTAGAATATCCAAACATGGAACCCACCCCTCAGGAGGGAAACCAAGCAAAAACTTTCCAGTGTAGGTGGGATTAATCACAAATGATAATTCGAGGTTTGAAATGAGTCATCAAGACATTTAGAGCCATTCTGGTATAAAATGAGATTAAAATGAGACTGTAATCACTATAGAACCAAAAACAGAAAGTAGATGCTAAGCACTCATTTGTAAAAATTAACTACTTTTCTCATTTTCCAAAATTTAAGGGCTTCTGTGTCCTCCCAAAGGTAATATTGTGATATGCTGTGAAATTCCAGTATTGAGTTAAAATAAGGTTTTCTAAAAAGCGGGATGAACGAAATTCTGTACTTTTTTTTTTTTGATGTTTCACTTTCTTTTATTAATTTTTTATTCTGTACTTTCTGATGCAAGGGTTAGATTTGGTTCCTAGAACCGAAGGGACCTTGCCTATTGGCTCTGTCTACATACCCAGGACAAAATAATAAACAAACAAGCAAACAAAAACAAGAAACCTCCGTTTTTCAACAGCTGTATTAGTCTGCTTCAGCTGTCATAACAAAATGTTATAGACTAGATGGTTTACACAACAGAAATTTATTTTCTCATAGCTATGGAGTCTGGAAATCCAAGATCAAAGCCAGCACAGTTGTGGGCTGGTAAAGCTTCTCCCCTTGGTCTGTGGATGGCTGCCTTCTTGCTCTGTACTCCCATGACCTCTTCGTGCATCTTTGGAAAGAGCAGGGACAAGCAAGTTCTTCCAGGTGTCTTATGAGAACACACATCCTCTTGGATTAGAGACTCTCCACACACACACCGCTTATGACCTCATTTAACTTAATTACTTCTTTAGAAGGCTTTTCTCAAAAATAGCCACACTGGAGGTTAGGGATTCAATGAAATACAAATTGGGGGAGGGTTTGGTACAAGCATTCAGTCCAATACAACCACCAAGAATGGAATGCACATCTAGTTAATTTAGGAACCATAGACTTCATCTATTCTATCCTGACTTAGAGTTCTGTTCTAGATATGTGTACTCAGACATACACATGCCATCAATTCATTTTCCCAAAGGTGGTGAGCACAGCTATAAATAATTTCATGACATGTCTGCAGCCACATGGTGATTTATAGACAAAACTACCTCTGTAATCTTAGCCTCTGTGTGGACACTTAGCAATCCTAAACAGCTGTCTCTGTTTCTGTAACCCTGTGGAGGTGTGGACAGCTACATTTGTCCTTTTAAGAAGGAAAGAAAATCATCATTTTTTTTTCAAAAGTGTTTACAGCACAGATGCTTCTAATGAAGAGGTTTGTGTTTACACTTGGTCTGATGGCAGGCAAATATTTAGTTTGTTCGGAAAACCAAAGAATGGGTCAAACCCCGTAGTGTGGGAAGGAATTTAGAATAATGATGGCAGGCATTTTTTCTAAGTATAGTTGGGTTCTAATCTTGACTCTGGTTTTAATTAATTGGGGAACATTACTTTTGTTTTTCCTGATTCCTCTTTTGTCCCCGCTCTACTCCACACAGCAGCTGGAAAGTTGCTTTAAAAAGATAACTGTGACCAAAGAGACACAGAATCTATACTCAGAAAACTATAAAGTACTCAT